>NC_134489.1:28107738-28407738 GCF_040206685.1 Ascaphus truei
GTAGACATATCATTGGTGTCAGAGTACCCGGGTGTACAATCAGGGCTAGGGACCGTGGCAGTTTCTCCCTTAGGCTCAAAAGGAGGAACAAAATCAGCTTGGTAATTTCCATAAGAAGGAGGAGACCCCAAGGGTTTAGCAACAGGACTGGTAGCGCAGGGAAGCAGTCCCATAACAGCGTCGCATGCGAGGATAGGATCCTGCTCTCTTATGTTCTGGTCCAAAGATAAGGATAATTCATGAAACATATTTTGAGTCTGCACCAGTTTCACAGGATTCACGTTTTCCCAGGTCACAGGGGAGCCAGGGGCAGGATCATAGGAAATCATAGTCTGTTTTAGCTCTCTAAGGCGCTGGGCCTTAATCAGGAGTTCTTTACTGAGCTGTTTCTCAGACGGGGTTAGGCCAATAAACAGGGACTGGGTTTCAGGCGGAGGCAGTCTCTCAAATATATTCTGATCTTTAGACAGGGGGGTTAAATCAGGGCTAGGGACCGTGGCAGCTTCTCCCTTAGGCTTAAGAGGAACAAAATCAGCTTGGTAATTTCCATGAGAAGGAGGAAACCCCAAGGGTTTAGCAACAGGACTGGCAGCACAGGGGGACCGCCAAGCGGCAGCGCAGCTGGCGAGGAGAGGGTCCTGTTTCTTTATGCAAATGTCCAAAGTCAGGGAAAGTACACAGAGTGTGTTTTGTGCATAAGCCAACATGAAGAGAGGGTCCTGTTGTACTAGGTGAATGTCCAATGATAAGGCCAAGGCATAGAGTGCATTTTGGGCGTTGGCAAGTTTGATAGGATTCACAGTATCCCAGGTTAAAGGGGAACCAGGGGAGTCAACACAAGCGGCCAGAGACTGTTTTAAGTCCTTGAGGCAGTAAGCCTTACTAATGAGATCATTACGGCATCGGCGTTGCAAAGGGGTTAAACCTGCTAACATAAACGGATCTTCTATCCGAGGTAGTATTTCGCATAGATACTGATCTTTAGACGGGCTGTTTTACAGACTGGGACCGGATTTCAGAGGGAAACCGGCCTAACCCCACCTCAGCGGGGTCCGAGTTTGTGGGGCTGGACATACTGTAACGTACGTGCCTGCCACAAACAAGGAGGGACCCCGATACTGAGGTGAGATGGGTAACAAACTGCACCCACAGCTACGGGGACACGCCTGGAAAGTGGAAAATAGGCGTCTGGAACCGTCTGGGCGTATAAGACTTGTAGTCCCGTGGAGGCTGTCTTTGCATTGGGGCCGCGTGCGCACTTGCCTTGCGCATGCGCGAGTCCCTAATGGCCGCCGCAACTTTCTAACTGTTCCCGCGCATGCGCATTCACGGCGCATGCACGCGCATCGGCAATGGCGGCCCCCGAAAGCCGGGTGCGCCGCCGGGACTCCAGGGACTCGGAGCGCTCCTTGCTCTGGCCTCCACCTTCGCGAGCAGCCGGCGGGTCCGTCGCTGGCTCCGGCGGCACCCACGACCGCTCGGCAATCGTGGAGGGGGGTCTCTGGGGGCAAAATAAGACCAGGGCTACATATATATACACATATATATATATTACATGGGAAATAGAGGGGGCTCATGAGGTGTGAAACGGGGGGAGGAGGGGGGCTTGCAAGACCACCAACATGTCTGCGGCCCTGCCCCAAGTCAGCATGCTTGTGCTTCCAACAGTAAGGCTTTGTCCCCGCTGGCGCTGAGCGCGCATGCTTGGAGAGCTCTAAATGCATGAGCGCCGGGTGGCCTTTACAGTTTTGCAACACTCGCGGTGAGGGGGGGGGGGGACGGACGCTGCAGGGGAAGCTGAGCGCGCTGGTAAGTATGAAAAATGTATTTTTGAATATTGAAATTGATTCAATTTCTGACTGGTAACAGTTAAATGGAGGTAGGTGGCACCTCCCCCCCAGAGCTCGCCCCTCCCCACCTTTTTAACTTGGGAGGTTCTGGCATCTTGTTGAAGGGATAGGACTCATTGCAGTTGCTTCCCCTCATACAGAGGTAACAGGAAGGGTTCATTGTTTTAGTGTTAGGACCTGCGTTACTGGTTATATCTTGACGTTTGGTATGCAGGCTTACGACGCTTTGGCCAAAGGGTTTAACTAAATAACAAGTTATTACTATTATTATTGAAGTATTTAAACGTTGTACTTATTACCATAAATGTTTTGTCAATTTGATGTAGCATTGGGCACCCCTGTCTTTTGTTATATACATTTGCCACGCTCAGTAGCACTTATTTTGGCATAAATATATATTCATGATGTGGTGGGTGTAGGAGTTTGAGCTACCTGGGAATGTGTGTGTGTGTATTAAGTTTGGAGTTAGAAACAGGAGTGCAGTTTCTGCCTGTGGCTTCTGCTTTTTCCATGGTGATTGACAGCTGTACCACCCACGCTGCCTGCACACACGGTGTGGTTTGGTGCCTTTAAGTGCACAGTCCCCCAACAGCCTCGGGAACCAACACTAAATCGATCAAGCCTGAACAATATATACAAGGAAGCTACATTTTGCCCCCTTTCTGCCTTGAATTTTTCACTCATCCCGGATGAGAGGATAAATGGAGTTTTCCAACTCTGGGCAAGGCTATTGACGAACATGATTCTGGTCTCTTTGCCTGCAGCACAATCCAACCAAACCAACCATACCACATCACCTTCTCTCACCTTTTCAAGGAAAGACAAATTGTGGTTGAAAAAGGCTTTGCATTTTATTTATTGTACATAGTTTAACAGGTTACTGACAGATCTGCTGAAGTTACAGTCACTATATTAAACGTATTATATTACCATGACGATGGGGATGGGATTTCTCCATAGCTTGTAGTGCCACAGTCTAGCTCTGGGGGACCCTTGTTTCAAATAGGGTGACAAAAACTAGCGCACGGATTGCTGTTTTAGGTAGGGGTAATGAGCAATTCATAGAGAGGGAGAGAAAACAGAACATATGATTTGAGGGCAGATACAGCAAGGGCTGTAGTAAGCATATTTTACCTGCACAGTACAAAGTCGTACACCCTGCCTGATCTATAACTTTTATTTAAATAGCCTTCTGATTTTTTTAGTTCTAGCAAAGGCATTCTGAAAGACTGCTTTAGAGACTTAAGGGATCATCCATTAAACTGCAATAGTGCCCCGATCACAATTTAATGATTAACCTCCATAGAGAAATCTCCCCAGTTACATTTAACTAAAAAAAAAATTCATACTACATGCGGTTACATGGTTTTCTTAAAGGTATATGGTACAAATTATATTGGAGCGGCAACTTCCAATTTTTTTTATTATAAAGAATTCTCTAATGTCTCTTAAGCTAATTTCAGAGCAAAGTAACATGCAAACAATGGATCATTTATTACTATTTCTACTTTCCACCACTTATACTCTCTCTAATGTTCAAATCAGGTCTGAACATGATAATGTAACACTTGGGCATAAATATACAGCCAAGTACTCCTGCACTGGAAGCCAGGATAGCAAATATCTCCACAGCCACCATGTATTTTCCTTTGGTGCTCAGATAAGCTGGGATGAAGGAGACCCACACACTGCAGAACACCAGCATGCTGAATGTAATATAATGAGCTTCGTTAAAGCGATCAGGTAACTTCCTTACTAGATAAGCAACAACAAAGCTGAAAAAAGCCAGGAAACCAATATAGCCAAGTGCAACGTAATATGCAAGAGCAGACCCTACATTACATTGTAATATGAGCTTCCCAACTTCAGTCTTTGTGTCTCTCTCTGGAATGGAGGAGAGTGGATGAGCCACACTGTGCAGATCCCAACTTCCCCCAATGAGCAGACCAGGATGACGGATAACGATAATCTTCTTCCTACCCATTTCCTTAACTTGCTTCCCGGTTTGGTGGATCTGAAGGCAATTAAAACCATAATGGTTTTAGCCAGGACAGAGGAAACCGCCACAGTAAATATGATACTGAAGGTAGCTTGTTGTAGAAGACAGGTCACATTTACAGGACGACCAATGAACAACAAGGAGCATAGGAATGATAGCTGCAGAGAAACAAGGAGGGTATAGCTGAGATCCCGGTTACTGGCTATGACTATTGGTGTTTCCCTGTGTATAATGAATATCCTCTGTACTGAAGCAGTGATGAAACATGATACAACAGAGAAAGAAGCTAAACTCAATCCCAATGGATCTTGAAAGGACAGAAAATCTATATCTCTCTTGACACAAGTTATTTTCTTCTCATTGGGCCATTCATCCTCAGGGCACTGCAGGCAGTTATCCATATCTTAGAGGGAAAAAAAAAGCAAGAAAGTGATGAGAAAATCAAACACAAACTCATGTGCTTCTTTTAAACAAAACTAGATGAACTGCAAAAAAAGAAGTTTTACTCTGAAGACAAACAAGCCAATGTAATAATTGCATTACTATTACATTACATGGGCATTGGGCCTTCTTTGTTTACTAATGTATATTTGAGGCCACTTTCACAGTAGCTCTAAAGTGGTCACTATTAAGTATATCAATATATAATACTGTATGTTTTATTCTCGATAAGATTGATTATTTAGTCTTACCTTTTTAGCTACTGCATATAATTTGCAAATTGAAATAATACACTGGGTAATGTGTGCAGTTATTGATAGGACACAGATACTATTTATAGATAAAGCCCATTTAACTTTGCTCTGTGACCGGGAATAGCTGGGGAAAATGGACTTCAAACATCCTTAGCTTCAGGGAAAGCCATTAGAGATGGAAATCTTTACACATCCCATGATAATATTCAGACACCAAACACTTCCAGTAACCACTCCCCATATCACGGACATACAGTATGCTGCATACCTTCAAGCATTGATGATACATAGTCTATTTATCAAGCAGCAGTAATTTCAGTGTTCCCTGAACGTGAATCTAGCCAGCCAGAACAAAATAATTGGTTATTGTTCATGTCAGAGTTCATTGCTTACTATAGGCATTCTGGGACATATTTAGTAAACTGTTACACTATCTAGCACTGGTAGACTCACCTTACAGCCCATCCACCTAAATGGACTGTAAACTTCCATATTTACCAAGTCATACTTGAGGGCGTTTGGAGTAGTATGGCTTAATAAATATTGACTAATCACTTTATTAGCACTAAATATCACAAAACATACCTGCATTTTTTAAGGGCATACAGTAACAGGGATTTAACCCTGTTTTAATGAGGCTTCAGTATAAGCCTCTAGTGGTCCGAGGAATCCAACAGGGAGCTGGTTAATTGTAGCTAGACAATTAACCAGTCTCCACTTGGTTAATCAGACAACTGTAAAAGCCTCCCGGTGATAACTGACAAGAAGACTCTTGAGCACCCAGGAGGACTGTGTTCTGACAGCAAGACACAAGGAGCCAGACCTCTATTCCAGGGTGCTACGAACCCGGGCACCAGCCAGAGGCTGTCCCCTTAATTGACACCAACCCAGACCCAGCGACTGATATGAAGGGTGATCTGCTTTGAGGTACTTCTTTAGACTTTGGGGTGATAGGTTGGGAACAGGCTTTTCCTCCCTGCCCTGCAGATAGGGACTGGGGGTGTGAATTAGCCCTTACAGAATGATAGGCTGTTTGTTTCTTTGTGTATATATATATATATACCTTAAGACTGTATCACAAAGTTACGGGCTGAATAAAAACCATTATTTAATTTTCCCACATCCATCTCCCTGGTCGTATCTCTCCACATGTCTTTTACACATACATTGCAGTATTTATTTTTAGATATTTAAAGCATGTAATAGAAGGTATAGTATTGTACATGTTTATTCTGCCAAGTCCTACATTTGTACTTGGGCATTTCAGTCATATTTACATACATTGATCTATTAAATGTGATTATCTCTTGAACAAACATTTACAATGAAAAGTTTATTCATATAACTGTAATAAATAATTATTTCATTTTGAGTGGAATTATGAGTGTTTTGGATAATAGGAGTCTCTACCAACCAGTCATGTTGGAGATCTTTCCTTCTTGGCATGGAAAACCGTCATAGCAACAGATAGATTGCCCCTCACGGACAACTTTCCTGTATCCAGGCAGACAGCACTCACTGCAGACAGAACGAGGAGTCTACAAATAATAAGAAGGACTAAGGCACAGATTGATTAAAAGGTGCTAAGCATAAATTCCATGAATCAACTCCTTGATAAAGCACATTTGGTGTGAAACGCGTAGATGGATGCACACCTTCTTTTTGTAATGTTGGTTGGGCAATACATTTTTCATTTTTATACCACCTGGTTCCCATTTTTCTGGGCAGTGCGCTGTTTTATGCATTTTTTGTATTTTCTCTGCTGTGTTGATGCTTACTTGCAACTGGACACGCCACTAAGGAATTCATTTGGCCTAAGAAGTGGGTAAGATATTAAAAAAAAACCTTTGAAGATTGAGGACAAGAAATACTGTACTACAAACTTTGGTGAGTTTTTTGGGACTTTTACTACATTATTGTCTGCAATGAGGTGTGGCGAAGTGAGAACATCATTTTTCTGTTACCTTCAGGAGGCTCAAGAAAGTTCAAATCATTATTACTCACCTAGTAGTATACCCACTCCTAATAAGAAAAGTCATTATTCCATTATATTTATGATGAAGATTCATTGAATATATTTCCCAGACAATTTGAGCACCCATTACCTTATATACTCTGGACTGTTCATTTAAATGAATGCAAGGTAAGGCATGCTAAAGTTTAGCACCCTTTAGTGAATCTAGACCTCAGACTGCAGTCCAACAATGCATCTCGGGTAGCACACTTCAGCCCTAAATATTAGTTTGATTACATCCAAAGTACTTTGTTATGAGTGGGCTAATATTGTGGGGAGCTTCCTGCATTTATTTCATGAACTATTTAATTTTTATTTCATTTCCACAATTGGTTGCTCACTGCTGTAGATCTAATTGCAAGGCAGCACTCAAAATAATTTGTTGTGTTGTCCATTTATGTGTTTTGCTTGTGAATATGGAGAGTGTCTTTGCTCTACTTCAATAATCAATCATGTTTTTAAGGAAACATCAAAATTGTAATCCCAGAGATAGCAGCAACTTGAATATTGGATAGTGCACACATCATATCCCCATGTACACTGAATATAAGAAAATGTCATATGGAGGGGCAAATTAATTTCTAAAACGCATAAGGGCAGTGATAGTCCTGGTGACTTTTGGATGTGGGGTGCTGACTGGTTTGATACCCTGAAAGGTTGATGTACATACCTGAAGAATTATACCCCACAAAACGTGAGTTATTATACTCTGGTTTATTTATCTTCTGTATATCCATTCTGATGTTACTTTGACTGGACACCAGGGGTGTGGATTCTCACCGCAGTGCAAGTGGAATCCTGGCCAGCTATTTGGAAAAATTGTGTTATATATATATACTATTTCAGTGGAAAAGTGGGGTATATTATTCTGTTCATAGAGGATATCACACTTATGCATTTTACTTCATAATGCTTAAAGAGTGCGAATATGATTCCAGTGTTCAGGGCTCAGCTGTTTGTGGTATCTAATTAATGAAATCCTTAGTCGCAATTCATTGAGTCACTTGTGCATATATAAAGCTGTATGAGGCTCACTGTGGTATATAGGCAATCAGGTGTACAGGTAATATTGGAGGAGTGACACAGAACTCTATATATGCCATAAAGGCACTGTATAAATCCCCAATAAACCAAAGTACATACCTTGTAATAAATCCTGTACCGGAGCCTCAGTAGAACAGCTGTTCAGAATTCAAATGAATGCGTGCATCACGCCAGTGACTGGAATAGGTGGTGGGTGGTCCCGTGGGATCCGACGGCGGAGCACTGCAAGCGTAAGCAAGGGGGCTGCAAACCAGTTCCAATTAAAAACATTTATTGCGTGGTCATGAGGAAAAGAAGAAGAGAGACCCTTGTGGTCTTGAAACGCGTTGGATTAAAGACTATTTTGTGAACCCTCACCATCTACCACCCCGTGAGAACCGGCCCGGTGTTTTGCTGACTTGCGACGCTTAGTCGCGACCGTGTGACGTCACGAACCCGGAAGCGCCGAATCCAGACGCCCTACAGCGTGTGCTTCGCTGCTACAGAGACTTTTACAGTGTGAGGCATTTCTGCTTGGCACGGCGATTTGGCTGTGCTGCTGTTTAGCTGAACCAGAGACTATTCAAGCACTACCTTGAGGCTGGGGGCTGGATCAACAGCCACCCGATCGGAAGACCACCCAGGCCCTACCCCGAGGCTGAGGGATTGAGAAGGAGAGAGCCAAGACATCTTCATTGGCGTCCGTTGGTGCTTGGGTAACATTAACCCTGAAATGCTTGTTTTTTCTATTTAAATGTACGCTTAATACTCACCATACTCTTGTGGTTACTAATATAATTTTTAATGCACTATGAGCGTTGTGCGCTGTGTTTTTTGTATTTATAATTGTTAACCAATACCTGGCAGCCAATGTTAGGGTATAGTGCTTAAATCCCATATAAACGCGTAAGCCCTATGCCCAGTGTCTTCGTTTCAACATCTGAAAGAATCCTAATTACCTTAATGAATTGCTAATCCTTTCTTTGATTACATCATTGCCCCATCCCACATAAGTGCTATATTCTGTATGTTATTTGTGCAATCTTGTGTGTTCACCTTTTTCGAGGAATAAACTTAATTTATCATATCTTAGTCGTGTTCAATTCAACCCAGTGATATTTGTGTATATTATAACCCTGCACAAGCTCCCGTGACATACAGGGATATTACAAATACGTTAAGCATAGGAAGAAATTAAATAAGTGAGGAATCTAATTTGTTACTGGAAGTTAGGCAGAGCTTACACTCTGTCCGCTGGCACGCAGCAAAAACAGGTTGCAGACTCCCCAGGAGGCCGCACCTAGTGCTCACACACGATGGAGCGTGATGGCGGGACCGCGTTCTCAAAAGACAAGATTATAGTCTTTTGGTGCGGCGGCCGAACGATGGCCACATCACGGCAGCGGTTCAGTCAATGAGGGTGAACCAGCCACGTGACGTCACAGCCACGCCCCTCATCACTAGGAAGGAGCGTTTACAGATCGCTTGTGGTAGACCTGCGCTGTATGCCATACGCACGCTCTCGTAAGCAAGCGGACAGTATAATCCTGGCTTTAGGAAGATATATAGAACTCCTCTTTCTTTGGGATTCTGCAGCGGGGAAATTCCACAAATGTTTTAACGTTATTCTCCCAAAGGACAGTTATTACAATTTTTAAAAACGACACTTACCCAGCGAGTCGAGGTTCTGGTAATGCTCTGCCAACAAGTCCTTGTGAAGTTCCTTCAGTATTCATTATAAAAACCACGAACCTCAAGTGTACTGTATGGGCATCTGAAATACAGAGCACCTATGATAGAAGGGGTGGAATAGCATGTGAGAAATATGAGGACATTTAATACCACCCCAAAAAAAATAAAAAATCAGACCCCAAAAGTTTAGAAAACAAACTGGATGTTCCTGCTCACATTTTCAAACACAATGTTCCAGAAAGCAGCACTCACAAGATCATTAAACATATTACGATACTCCTATAACTACACCCCGATTATTCACCTGAAAAATGGCCTTAAATGGAGATGAGCTAACCCACCACCACACCGTTTCCCGGATTTTTGATGATGTTACCCGCAAAATCAGTTTTTGCTGTGTAAAATCCGTAAACAAATTTGGGCGATTTCAATCCACGTGGATTCACCAAAAACTGCGATCGGATACAACCCGTGGACGGACCGGTAGAATCCAATCCGTGGATTCAGCAATCCGTTGGCAGATTCAAGAATCCCCTATGGATTGCTGAATCCATGGATTAGATTCAACAAATTCCTTCTGATCTGAACAGCACTATTTTAAGTTCTGGGGATAGGGGGTTTCAGAGATACTTACCCAGAGCCACCAAGTCATGTTGTCCCACTGTGACACAGTCTTCACCCCCTTCTCGTGTTCTCCCAGTAGAGGGTAAAAGTCACACAGGTAGACAATGAAAAGGGGGTTTCTGTTGGGTGAGGCCATGTCCTACTGGGTTGGGGAGGGCATGATGTCCAGAATCACGTCATGGCCCTTGGGTGGGTGGGGTATGATGAGTCAAATCATGCTGGGGCAGGGAGAACACATGCGGGGGAATCTTTGCACACTAGCAATAAACCAGGAATTGAAAAATTCCAGACGCCTGAAATTGTTCCTCAGGCGCCAGTGTTGCAGCGCAGTGCTGTGTGTTTGACCTGTCAAGTCTTCATTGCAACCTGCAAAAGCGCGACCCAACCCGATTTTCTAGTGCAACCGCAAAGCCGTATTAGGTGCACGGTGACAGGCCAGTGGTGCGCGGGGATAGGAGTTGTACAGAGAGCGTGTTGTGCGTCAGAGGAAGGGGAGGTTTTATACACACCAACATGGGGGGGGGGGGAGGAGGGCAACCACCCTCCTACAGCTCAAATTAACTATGGCTCCTAAAAATTCTGGTTGGGTCCTAAGATGTTTACATTTTTGTCCACCCAATAAGCACGACATTCCCGGAGTGTCATAAGAACAACTGAAATGCAAACCCATGAGAAATTAAAGGGACGTCATAAAGGCAGCTTAAGGGATCAAGAACTTTTATACTAGTAGTTCACAAAATGAAAACACAAAAATAGGTAAAATCAGAAATGTTTATAAACAGCCAATTCACAATCTTGTCAGGGTAAAGGGGCAGCCCTACCTAGCACCATCATAAATAAATGGCATGGTTAATTTGTTAAACATAGGAGATTTACATTTTTTTTTTATATATATCTCTAATAAGTTGAATAAACAAACTTCTTCAAAAATGTTGTAAAACGTGTAATGTCCCCGTAGTAGGAAACTGCTTTGAAATGTTTTCACAAGATTTACCTAATTTATTTTACATCTACACACGCACTCTAAAGGTTTGCAGACCTTTCCTTATGATCGGGACATACTTACTTTAAAGTCATACAGCGGATGAAACAATAATGAACAAATAAGGTTACAATGACACATACCTGGAGAAACCAGAAACGTGCCAATTGTTTTTACTTTGCGGACGATTGAATAGTTTTTAGGAAGCCAATCACATTGATAAGATATGTAATTATTCTTTTGTCGTTTGCCTGTTACGTGTGGCTGTCTCATTAAGATCTCATAGATAATCAAATAGTTGAGCAGTGAGCTATTTTTGGGGATGTATGTACCAAGATCTTGCTTTTAACCACATTACAACATATTCCCCCTTAAGACATATCAATTGATTACATTTATAACAGGCCCGTTATTTTTATACTTCAGACTTTGTGTACATTTTTACCAAAGATTAAAAGTGAAAATCAGTTGCATTCCTAATAACAAATAATAGAATTACATTGGGTATCAATCACTTCCCAACTCCAAAAGGAGAACAAAAGAATAAGAAAACATGGAGATACATTGGTGGCGACAGCCACGTTTAAGACATTTCTCTTCCCCTTAATTTTTAAAGGGGAGAAAAAAAAAATCATGCATCAAGCATAACCTCCTTTATGCTTCCACCAAGTGGTAATATAGTGTGACTAAAATCTGGAGCTTTTCCATAGGACTTATTGCTTGTGCAATTGCTGCAAAAAATAAAACCGAACACCCGAGATCAATTCCCAACAACTAGAAATAGGGTTCCCACCATGCCTGTGTGGTTATGCTTATCTCTTCCAGTCAGGCCTTGATATGAAAGTCTCCATTCTGGGAGTTCCTTCCAGTTAGTTTTAGATTTGTTGCATTTTTCAAAGGACCAATCTTACAGCTCTTTATAAATGCAGCTGTACAAGACCGCACAAGTCTCCCGGTGGCCAATTCCCTCACAGCACACAATTTTGTCTTCCTCTTGCGTGAATTTTCTGGTGTGCAACAAGATGTCCGTTCCGAGTAAAACTCTTCCCACATTCAGAACATGCATACGGCCTCTCTCCTGTGTGTATTATCTGATGCTTAGTAAGATATGCATTGTGCGCAAAACTCTTGCCACATTCATTGCACAGAAAGGGCCTCTCTCCTGTGTGTTTCCGCTGGTGCACTTTAAGATTGGAGCTGCAAGTAAAGGTTTTTTCACACCCAGTGCATGCATACGGTTTCTCTCCTGTGTGAAATGACTGGTGTTTAATGAGACTTGAACCATCTACAAAGCCTTTCCCGCATTCAGCACATGTATACGGCTTCTCTCCTGTGTGGGTTCTCCTGTGTATAACAAGAGTATAGCTGCTAGAAAAGTGTTTGCCACATTCATTACATGAATATGGCTTCTCGCCTGTGTGCGTTCTTTTGTGCATAAAAAGAGAGGCACTACTGGTATACGTTTTCTCACATTCCCTGCATGCATATGGTTTCTCTCCTGTGTGGATTCTTTTGTGCACTGAAAGATAGGTGCTGCTAGTAAAGCTTTTCCCACAATCATTACATACATAAGGCCTCTCCCCTGTGTGGGTTCTGTGGTGTATAACAAGAGAGGCACAGCTACTAAAACTTTTCCCACACTCGGGACATACATATGGCTTCTCTCCAGAATGGGTCCTCTGGTGTATAACAAGATACGATTTATAATTATAGCTTTTGCCACATTCGGTGCATACAAATTGGTTCTGTCCTTTGCGGGAATGTTTATCTGAAGAAATTTTTCTACTTTCAATGCATTCATATGTATTTTCTTGTGTGGATTTGTGTATTAGAAGAGTGTTCCCCTTGTTGCAATTCCTATTAGCACCCCTTATATACTGTGTTCCTGTACTTTCTATTTCACAACACACAGTGGCTGAGAGGTTATATTCTGCACATGAAGTGGATTCCTCAGATGACGTTCCAGGAGAGTCTCTCTGTTTGCTTTGCTTCCTACAGTTTTCTTTAGCACCATAACATTGGGGAATTTCATCTTCCACTTTCCAACTTGATGATTTGTTTTGCTTATGTCCACTAGCAGAACCCCGACCTGCTGAAGAGAAATATATGGTGAATAATAAGGATTCTTCATAATTTTTCCTTTAGCTGTTTAATAAGCCTGAACCTCCCATAATTAAGTGAAGCGAATTATAAAAGTGCCTGTGTGTTTGTAGGATATGCGTGGGCTGACCAGAGAACAAGTTGATGGACGCATGTCTTTTTTCAACCTCATCTACTATGTACATTTTTGAAGTGAAACTTCTTTAGCGGCACCTACCACATGAGCAAAATTCAGTGGCAGTGAATGGAGTTGATGGGAACGGAAGTGAAGTCACTGCTGGCAGAAGAGGCCATCAGCAACATTCAGTGCCACTGAATTTTGCAGCTTCCACCAGCAGGAGTCAGGAGACACACATACACACACGCCAAACACCTCTGTGAGCCACGGAGTAAGCCCTCCTGCCCCCGCCGCGCACCACCTGTGAGCCGTCAACCCCCCATGAGCCACCGCTGAGCACCCCCCCTGTGAGCAGCCGCCGCACAATCCACCCCCTTCACCCCCCCCCCACCCCCCCTGTCCACCCGTGAGCCGCTCCAGGCAGGGCACTCAGATTCCCCCATTGTCACCGTACCACGCACCTCGTATTTCTCCGCCGGTGGGGGGTGTGGGGGAGGGAAAAGAGTACTCAGGTGAGAGGCACCCCGAAAATGACATACACGCACTGACAAACACACACACACACACAGTCATACAGTCGCACACATACACGCAGACACACATGCAGTCACACACGCGCAGAGTCATACACGGAATTCAGTTAGTATAAATATATTAGTGACGAGCACGTGCATTCTAAGTCACGCTTTTGTGTTTTGTCACTGATATTGTGTTTTGACATTTACTTAAAAACAACATCATCACAAATACAATGTGTGACAAAAGAAACAGAAGTTTCACTTAAAATATGCGTGCTTGGGGCATACACCCTTTTTAAAAAATGTTTTATTTTAAGCTCCAAGAATCTTCAAAAGTGTAGATGATTCAAGCCATTAGTAAGTCACAATAGTCAACCTTTTAAAAGTCCTTTAAGTGTAACGGAGCGACCCCCAACATGAAACTCAGTGAAACCTGAGGAACAAGGGAAGGATAGGGAGTGATCACAAAACCATACTAATTGGGTTGTTAAATAATGAATGTGGTAATCGAATTGTGGGTGCAAACTGTGAACTGACTAGTGAATCAGAAAAGGGGGGGGAAGGGAAACACAAATTGATTGTGCCCCTAAAAGAATTCACTAAACTGCACACCACAGATGTAAAATTTAACTTTTAATAAATTGACTTAAAACATATATTACCAAAGATAGGTGTAACGTGAGTTAAAAATAAATTAAATCGAATATTAAATATAAAATATATTTAATTTATTTTTAACTCACGTTACACCTATCTTTGGTAATATATGTTTTAAGTCAATTTATTAAAAGTTACATTTTACATCTGTGGTGTGCAGTTTAGTGAATTCTTTTAGGGGCACAATCAATTTGTGTTTCCCTTCCCCCCCTTTTCTGATTCAGTGAAACCTGAAACAGAAACCTGTTCCTTGAAAACATGACATTCAATTCCTGCATTAGAAGTTTTTGTAACGTTTATATTAATATTCTTACTTTTTTTTTTTTTACATGCATCTTTCCAAAGAGTCCGATCGTTGCTTTTTCAGCTAGTTTTTTTGGAAAGTTATGATTCTTCATTGGCCGAGTCTACATGTTTTTTTTAACCATCACTATATAATTACAGTATTTACTGCATTGTTCTCTTACAGGGACCAGTTTGCAACAGTTGTGTTTCTAACAGTTCAGCCTTTACATATTTTGTTGTTTTATTCACTTATTTTTGTACATCTCTCTACTGCGTTTTCTATAGAATATAGTTCTGACTCTTAGTGGCACCTACCTAAATTGCAATGACATTACTACAGGGATAAACTAAGTGTATCTATACAACTCATGTCTTGCCAAATTCTAGTAGCTGCTTTGGTCCTGGAGAAATGTAGAATAGTGGTAGGTTTTATACCTTTAAAGGGACCAAAGATTTTTCATAGATGGAATTATAGTGAACGTTGCTTTTGAAACTTCATTGGTTTCTAGGTCATGTGTACTGTCCATACACAGCTGCTGAAAAACAGCTGATGTACAATATACTTCTGTTCTTCAACCTTTTTCCAAGGTTGTATTAATTACTCACCTGCGCTGGTATCTGCAGGGATGTCCTGGGCACTCCTTACACACGTCTCCTCTTCGATCTCTGGTACAATCTCAGGGTCCAGGTTCAGACAGCCTGTTCATGTCAATGGAGAATTCATTCACTGAACGCACCTTACAGGAAATAGTTTAAAGCACAAATACTCTAATATTTTATCCCACAGGCACCAACTCAACTGAAGCTTTATTTTTATTATTATTATTATTATTATAAAGTAACAATTGGTAAACACTATAATGATGAATATTTATTTATACAAAATGACTGATGTATGCTGCACCGTATAGAACAGCAGCATTTGAAATGCTACCCTAAGAAGATTCCAATCCTGAGTACAGCTGGCACATTTTATTTGCAGAGTAGGGCTGTCTTGGAAAAAAATAACCCCACATACTTCAGAATCTAGTACTCTGACCTCATGGCCTCTCCTGCCCATAATGCTCTTATTTTATTTACTACTACAAAAAGAGACAGACTTATTATAAGCAATAGGTGATGGCAGAATTTAGCTCTGCTTGTCTGAGCCTTGTCAGGAGCATTAAACAAATGTGTGTCTTCTAAATGTGATGCTTTTGATGATGAACGAGTAAAGAAGCCTAGCAGAAAGTCTTGACAATTCTGATGACTGGGTGTTAACTAGAGATGGGCAAAACGGGGGGAAAAAATCAATTTCCAGGAATTTACATGCAAAATCCGTTCTGCGGTGTAAATGGCGCTGACGGATTGTTACAGTTTCAATCCATGTGGATTAATTTAAAAAAAAAAAAAAAAACGCCATTGGATACAATTCGCTGTTTTTTATTTTTAACAATCCGTCAGCGGATTGCGCGGATTAGATTGTCGGTGATAAAATAATAATAAAAAAAAAAAAAGGTGAAATCGACATTTTTGAGTCTGATCCGTGGGCCAAAGGAACCCGTCAATCTGTATCTCTAGTTTTAATCCCAATTCAGAAAGTAAAATGAAAGGAAACGAATATATTATATGCATATCTTAATATTCTGCAGCTTGTACTTTCCACGCATCCCTTTTGGATCCCACATTTATTAACACATTAATCTCCACACACCCAGTGAGCCGAGAGTCTGGGAACTCTTCATCACATCCTTGTGAAGATCCTTCTGTCCTTCTTGTAAATACTCACACTCCTCCATGGACTTCATTGATATCTAGAACACAAAGACCATAGGTTACAAAAAAAAAATAGTATATGTTCTAAATATTTGTAAGAATACGGCCGTGATTATAGTGGAGGCGTGCGTGCGACACCGGAATAAACTAATGGAGAGCATTGAAGGCGCACACAGTGTGCGATTTTTGAAAATACATGTGTAAATGTTCTTGCAGCGCGACGGCCGAGTCACGTGAGTGGTTCAGCCAATGTGGGCCAACCGCTCACCTGACGCCACCGACACGCATCCCGATGCCTCAGCCCGCAGTGCATGTTTCGCGTGCGCGCCACCGCGTAAGCCGGCACTATAATCACAGCATAACGCCCCGCCCACACAGCACTACACGACGTGCGCACGCTTGTGTGCGCAGTCGTCACAGATGCCGGGCGGCCAATGGTAGTGTTCAGTATTGAAACTACCATTGGCTGCAAAGTGCGGCGGCGACGCTGCTGCAGTCGCGGGAGTCTTTTCAATCTGTGATCTCCGGCTGCAGCAGCGCGACGTCAGTTTCAGCAGCCAATCAATGCCCAGACGTTTACACCGATTGGCTGCTGAAATTGAGACTCGGCAGTGAAGACGGGGGACCGGGGATGGGGTACAGCCCAGCGCAGCCTCGGGTGGAGCCGGAATGTTGCTTTTATCCTCCCGTGCTAAAGGGAGCTCCAGCACAGTGCTCAGGGGGGGAAAAACCACCATCTTTTTGCTCTGCGCCCGTGACACTGCAACACCGCCCCCTCACACAAAACGGAGCTGCCAGAGGAAAATCAAACCCCTCCCACGGCTAACTTTAAAAAAAAGAAATGGATACTTCATAGTTGTCAGCTTTGGATAAAAAGAATGAGATGCATTAAACATGTCACTGTAATTAGTTCACTTTGGTCCTAGGAGGGATTGCTGCTTTTGTTAAATAGTTGTCTCAGCTAATGTATTACTGCTTCTATACAATCACTTCCCAGAAAAGTGCCTTATCCCAGGTCATGTTCTTTACTCTCCTGTGATGGTATCTGCAGTACCCGCTGGAATACTGTCAGGATGTGGGAAGATCAAGTATAGCCCCCTATACAGAACAGTTAGAGTCACCACAGCTGTTACTATGGACATAACAAGTACTAATAATAAGTGCAACACAGTGTATTGGTTGTACTGCAAAAGGGAAGACTCTTGTTGAATCGTTCCTAAAACTCAGCTTAACACGATTACAATCTAACTTGAACAAATGATTTAAAAATACTTATAGGTGTCAGATTTGGGTAAAAAAAAGACCCCTTAAACATGATACAGCACTTTGCCCCAAGGACAGACTGAGTGCTAAGACGTAAGGAACTTTCACACTGACCCAGCATCTGAAAACTCTTTTCAGGGTGAATTGGTAGGAAATGTCTTTATCTTCCATTGACTTAGATTTTGTAAAAGGACATATTTGTCAGTAAGAATGCATTAAAAAGAAAAAAAAATGCAATTGTCAGGATTAATGATGAGCTCCAGCACAAATAGGGAGTATTGGTATGGGGCATCTGGTGGCTCCTGGATACAGCCCTGTGCCTGAGAGACTAATCACTGTATTTCTATTATCTGACCACTTCTTGTCTGTAATTCAAGATTTGTAAAGCAAATTAATCTTATCTCTGTTTTCCAAGCAAACATAATAGGAACCACGGTGAAAGTTCCTATCAAGATCGACATTCTAAAAATAGAACCCCAGCTCCTACCTGTGCAGTCCCGTGTGTGCAAACAAGTGAATGGGAGCAGAAATAGAACAAAGAACTGGTGCGTTCTAAGCCTCCCTCTGAATCTCTGCCCTGATTGGCTGATGTTTGTCATTTGGTCTCTTTTCCTCTCAGCATTCTGGGAGTTGTAGTTCTGCTCCCGATAAAAATGCTTTTCAGCAGAAATAGCACATGATGTCTTTTAGAAAAGGTATTTTACCCGCGCTTCTAAAAACAAAGACAAGAAAGACTGTTCAGAATTCTCTTCTAGGCTTACAATGAAAATATATGTGTTGTGGTTCTGATCTACAAATACTGCCCCAAATCTCAATATATTGATTAAATCTGCATGCACATGTTACAAAGATAGTAGCTATGTATTATTTAATAATGCAATTATGTTGCTTTCAATAGGGGTACCAATCTAAAATACCCCATGCCAAAAGCCTGTTAGTTCTTGTGGATGAATGAGTTGTTCCAGAGAATTACACAAGCATGAAACATGTTTTTCATTGAAGTTTTTATTATTAGTGAAAATGGGAAGTCTATGGAGGAACTCTAACACTCATGCTGATTTTCTACACTATACATTTCTCCTCTCCTGTTTTAACTATGCTCTTTCTAAGGGCCAAACAACACTACTTCTCCTCACTCTTCAACACTCACAAATCCAATCAACACAGACTTTTTTTCTGTATTTGTCTCTCATCCTTCACTTCTCCTCAATCCTTTGCCGATCACTATAAATGCAGGGTGGATGCTGTCCACAATGAAATTCCTTCTGTCCCTTCCCCCTCCTCTCTGCTTCTACCTAAACCTCCTTATTACACTCTTGAAACCTTTTCTTCCAAAAACATAGATTGTAAGCTCTACGGGGCAGGGACCTGTGCCTGCAAAATGTCTCTGTAAAGCGCTGCGTACAATTAGCAGCGCTATACAAGAACACGCTATTATTATTATTCTGTTATAGAGTTGGAAGTTTCTAAACTGATTTTCTCATCTCCCTCCACATGCCCTCTCAATCCCATTCTCTCATACTTTATCAGAACTCTTAATCCCCACTCTCACCCATATCTTCAACTCTCTCTGTCCTGTCTCATTTCCCCCCCCTCCTTTAACCATGCAGTGGTCACAACTATTCTATAACCCCTTTGCTCTCTCTGAGGATTGACCGTTGTGTCACACTTGTTCTCATTTAAGATGCAAGTGTTTCTTACCTATGCCACAAGCATTTTGTCAAGTGTTCTACTTGAAATCCCGGGGGCCGCTCCGGAAGGGGCTGCAGGTGGGCAGTGGGCGCGCTGGAGCTACGCAACGTACCCAGCAAGCGGGGGATGCCATCTTGATTCTTCATCTTGTGGCTGCTTCATCTTGTGGATGCTTCTTCATCTTGTGGCCTGATTCTTCATCTTGTGGCTGGTCCATAGATAGGAACGCTTGCCGAATAGCAAGCAGCAGTGTTAGCACACCGGTGACAGGACGCCATGCGGTTTGTGCGGCCTGCGGTATTGGGGGGGGGGGGGGCGGGGTGGGGGGAGGAGGATGTTTGATACTAGTGTGAGGGAGCAGGGAGTCTCCTGAGTTGAACAAAGTTGATTTCATCCTCGGGGACCCCCTACTTCCCGAGATACAGGCCCCGTTATGGGGTACCGGTATTCCCTCTGCTTTGTTTAGATTACACGGTTACGTGACCCACAGAATTATAACATGGGAATACCGGCATCCCATAACGGGGCCTGTATCTCGGGAAGTAGGGGGTCCCCGGACCTGAAATCAATGCGGTTCAGCTCTGGAGACCCCCTGCTACATTACTGTAATGTTCGAATTTGTATACAACCCCCGCAATCACCTGTGAGAGGCACGCATTTTGAGTGACTGATTCAGCCTATCTCTTACTGCGCGTCTATTACAGAAAGGCAGACCCCGGTAGGATTCACACAGCAGGGACCCCTGCTGTGTTACTCCGTCGGGCCATTAGTCTGCAACTGACCATCTCGGGTCTACCATGCGATGCAACGCGGGATGTACCCAGGTATATGTTAAAATAATGGCTGCTTCATCTGTACCTTATATGCGTTCTCATTCAACGTCGTGCATATGGAACTTTTGGCCGCTGCCCCAAATATTTCGCCCCACTCCTCGTCCTCTAACGTTGCATCCAAGTCTGATTCCCATTGGGACATACATTTTAATTTCTTTCAGTAATCCCTATCTGAACTGACTACCTCTCTGTACATTCTAGATGTTAGTCCCCGTGTGTCATTTCCCAACACACAGAGCGTTTCAAAATTCGTCAGTGGTGGACGTATGGTGTGTTTGGTATAAATAGACCGGATTTGGAGGTATCTAAAAAATTCTGTGTTTGGGATGTCCTTTTCTGACTTAATTTGATCGAATGTTTTGATAGTGATTCTACCCTCCAAATCCTTCAGTCTCCAAAACTCATGCTATCTCCATATCCTAAAGTTTTTACTATCCATACCTGGAGGAAAGTCCGGGTTGCTATATAGAGGGGTCATCAGTGATTGCCTAGAAGTCAATGAGCATCTATATTTGGCAGTCTCCCAGACTGCGAATGAGTTGAGCATCGAAGATAGCGGACTGCTAATTGCTTTAAGCTTTTTTTTGGGGTACCAGATTAAATTACATAGCTCCAGCGGAGCACATAGTTCTCCTTCCAGTGCCACCCATCTCCGCATGTGTGGGTCTGTGTGTCACTATAATTTTACATAATGGACCCGCTTTGTAGTACGAGAGCAAGAAAGGTACTGCTAGTCCACCCGCCGAGGTAGGTCTTTGTAGGATTTTAGCTTTGATACGTGGTTTCTTATTTTTCTAGATCATTTTTGAAATTCATGATTTCATGGAGAAATTGTCCATGTTAACTATAGGGATCAGAAGAGCCTGAAACAGATATAGGATACGGGGCAAGAGGTTCATTCTAACGCAGTAAATCCTTCCAATCCACGAGATATTGTACGAAGCCCAAATCTCTTCTCAAGGAGTAGTAGAAGAATCAGGGAGACAGGAGGAAAGAGAAAAACGGAGCACTACATCCAGTGCTGGCAAGCCAAAAACAACAAGAGTGCGTTCCCACGATAAAAAAATAAAGCTATTTTAATGGATCATATTAGCAAACAATACACCAACGCGTTTCGGACTATACAGCCCATTATCAAGGTGAATAAAAACGTACGCACCATAGTGGATTAAATACCTGGTCCTGACGCTGCCTCAGCCAATCCCCGCCACTTCGGGGCGTGTCAAATGGCGCGGGGCGTATGACGTCAGTGCTTCAGGATCATTAGCAACAAAAAAAATGAAAACAAAAAAAACTTTATAAGTGAACTAAGGACATAACCAATAAATCAAACATGCATCTAAAAAAACCTCATAAAAATGAAGTTAAAAAAAAGCTCCTTAGATATGGGATATACCTATATCCTACTACAATAAGCTAAGTATGTTTGGACTTATTCAAGAATAAACAATCTGCAAATAATAATAATTATAATAAATCATGTACCTAATCATCAAAATGAAAAATAAATAATAATATAGACAATAATTAATAACATTTGTAGAACATAATAATTGTTGTAATCTTGGGAAACCGATGTAAGAAAGGAGTATTTAAAGACTAAAGTGACAAATAGAATAACCGTATTAGAAAAAAATATATATATATATATTCTAACATAATTCTATTTTGAGAATGATAAACAAATATTAGACATCCTAAACAGGAGTTGCAAACTGGGCTGAATTATAGACCAACATTTACATGGACAAACAGAATATGCAAGACATAAAATATTTAAGAACAAAACAATAAATATTACATAAATGTTCCCAGCACACCAAGAAAAAAGAACTAATAAAGGATCAGCCAAAAAGTCAAATTTAATTAAACATTAACGATGCATATAACGTCAAACAGCAACAGAGGGACAACGTATATATACGGGAACAGGGACAAAGACAGGGATGGGGAAGGAAAGAGAGGAAAGGAGAGGAAGAAAAAAACACAGGAAATAAAAAGTGCAGGGCAAGGGGGGCAACGTAACGTTTCGGGGTACAGATCCCTTCTTCTGGCCCGTTCCCAGGTAGACCGAAGTCACCTGGTACTTCCCTTACCCTGTGACTAGGGCCCTGAAATACACAGTGACACACTGACACTAAATTACAAAGGTAAATGAAACAATACCATTTATATTTGCTGTGACTTCACTTCTTCTCAAATTATGCACTTCTTTTTACCAGCCTCAGTATGTCTCTAACTCCATTCATATATCTCCATCTCTCCTTCCTTCACCACTTCTCTGTTCACATGAACTCCTTTCTTACCTGCGTCCTCTGACACCACACAGCTATATCCTGTGCACTAAAAAACACCCCTACAAATCATCCTCACACATCCTCTTTCTATCCATGCTTCTCCTCCTTGCTTCTGGGGATATCTCTCCCAATCCTGGTCCCTGTCTTATTCCTACATGCGCTCGTCCTCGCCTGCCAACTGCAACCTCTACTCCTTCTGGTGTCAACCCCTCCAACCTCATACCCATCCCCTGCCACCCTCCCTCCTCTCTCCCTTTCTCCTGTGCCCTTTGGAATGCTCGCTCCCTTTCTAACAAGCTCCTCTCTGTACATGACTTTTTTCTCTCTCACTCCCTGCTTCTCTTTGCTATAACTGAGACCTGGCTCACTCAGTCTGACTCTGCTCTGGAAGCTGCCCTCTCCTAAGGTGGCCTTTTCTTCTCCCACACTCCGCGCACTGATGGCAGGGGTGGAGGCGTGGGGCTTCAATTGCCACATTGATGACCCCTCTCTCCCTTGGGCTTCCCGCTTTCTTTCTCTAACCTCTTCTTTTGGCCTTCAACAGTGGACTGCAGCCAGCACCCACAAGGATGGCCACTACTTAGACCTGGTTTTCACTAAGAACTTCTCTCTCTCCGATTTCTCCATTTCCCCTTTTCCTCTCTCTGACCATCATCTCATCTCATTTTCTCTATCTCGCTTCTCCCCTTCTCCACCTCCATCTACAACCCGGTTCTGCAGAAACCTGCGCTCTATTCACTTACCTGACTTTGAGTCCACTTTACGCTCCTCCCTCTCCTCTCTCAGCTCTGCTACAGACCCCAACAACCTGGTCAGGAACTACAACTCTGTCTTGTCCTCCTTTCTTGATCTACATGCCCCACTTTCTCTCTGCCGCACTCGCCCTTCTAACCCTAGACCCTGGCTAAATTCCCACACACGCATGCTGCGTTCCTCCACTCGTTCCTCTGAACGCCTCTGGAGGAAGTCTCACACTCTCGCAGACTTCCTTCACTACAAATTTATGCTATCCTGTTTCAACTCTGCCCTCTTGCAAGCTAAACAAGCCTACTTTTCTGCACTAATCAATATGCACAAGTCTAACCCACGCCGACTGTTCTCTGTCTTTGATACTCTACTCAAACCACCCTCAGCTGCCTATCCTTCCTCCATCTCCGCTCAGGACTTTGCTGACTATTTTAAGGAAAAGGTGGAATCCATACGTCAGAACATCCCCTCTGTTTCTTCTTCCCATCCTACACCTCTTCCTAACTCTCCTCCTGCCTTCCTTGACTCTTTTTCCACTGTCTCAGAGGAGGATGTGTCGCTGTTGATCGCCACTTCTCCCTCTACCACTTGCCCTCTTGACCCCATTCCCTCCCATCTCCTAAAACCTCTTGCTCCTTCTATAATCCCTACGCTCACACACATTTTTAACTCCTCCCTCTGCTCTGGAACCTTTCCATCCTCCTTCAAACATGCAACAGTCATACCATTACTCAAAAACAGCAAGCGTGACCCTACCTGTCTTTCTAACTATCGACCTGTCTCCCTCCTGCCTTTTGCCTCTAAACTCCTTGAACGTCTTGTATTCTCTCGCTTGCTCCATTTTCTCAACACC
The DNA here is from genome assembly GCF_040206685.1 of Ascaphus truei. NCBI lineage: Eukaryota > Metazoa > Chordata > Amphibia > Anura > Ascaphidae > Ascaphus > Ascaphus truei. The sequence goes on from NC_134489.1 coordinate 28,131,736, forward strand.
TATTCTCTCCTAGACCCTCTACAATCTGGCTTCCGCACTGCTCACTCCACGGAAACAGCCCTCACTAAAATAACTGACGACCTCCATGCTGCCAAAGACACAGGTCATTACACTCTGCTCATATTACTCGACCTCTCTGCAGCATTTGACACCGTGGACCACCCTCTTCTCCTTCACATTCTCCATACTCTTGGTATTCGGAACAAAGCTCTATCCTGGATCTCATCCTACCTCTCCCATCGTACTTTCAGTGTCTCTTCTGCTAACACCTCCTCCTCCTCTATTGATCTCTCTGTGGGGGTACCCCAGGGCTCTGTCCTGGGACCTCTTCTCTTTTCTCTGTACACACTCTCTCTAGGTGACCTAATAACATCTTTTGGGTTTAAATATCACCTCTATGCTGACGACACACAAATATACTTTTCAACACCTGACCTTACACCTGCTATACAGACCAAAGTTTCTGAATGTCTCTCTGCTATATCATCCTGGATGGCCCTCCGTCGCCTTAAACTCAACATGGCTAAAACAGAGCTCCTCATACTTCCTCCCAAACCTGGCCCTACTACCTCCTTCCACATTACTGTTGGAACTACGATCATCCACCCAGTAGCCCAAGCACGCTGCCTAGGGGTCACACTCGACTCCTCTCTCACATTCGCCCCTCACATTCAAAACATTTCTATAACTTGTCGCTTTTTCCTCCGCAATATAACAAAGATACGCCCTTTCCTCTGTTGCTCGACTGCTAAAACTCTGACTCAGGCCCTCATTCTCTCCCGTCTTGATTACTGTAACCTCCTGCTGTCTGGCCTTCCTGCCTCTCACCTGTCTCCCCTACAATCTATCCTAAATGCTGCTGCCAGAATCACTCTACTCTTTCCTAGATCTGTCTCAGCATCTCCCCTCCTGAAATCCCTCTCCTGGCTTCCAATCAAATCCCGCATCTCACACTCCATACTTCTCCTCACTTTTAAAGCTTTACACTCTTCTGCCCCTCCTTACATCTCAGGACTAATTTCTCGCTATGCACCACCCCGACTCTTGCGTTCTGCTCAAGGATGTCTTCTTTCTACCCCCTTTTTATCTAAAGCCCTCTCCCGCCTTAAACCTTTTTCACTGACTGCCCCACACCTCTGGAATGCCCTTCCCCTCAGTACCCGACTAGCACCCTCTCTATCCACCTTTAAGACCCACCTTAAGACACACTTGCTTAAAGAAGCATACGAATAGCACTGTGAACATTCTGAACACATGATACATAAAGCTTGGCCCCCTGCAGACACACTTACCAGAACTCCCTCCTACTGTCTCTATACGTTCTCCCTACCTACCAATTAGATTGTAAGCTCCTCGGGGCAGGGACTTCTCTTCCTTAATGTTATGTTTGTCTAAAGCACTTATTCCTATGATCTGTTATTTATATTATCTGTTATTTATTCGATTACCACATGTATTACTACTGTGAAGCGCTATGTACATTAATGGCGCTATATAAATAAAGACATACAATACAATACAATAACAAAGACATATAAAGAGCATATTAAGAGCTACTGCTAGTACTCCAAGACAGTGACACACTGACACTAAATTACAGAGGTAAATGAAACAATGGAATAACAAAGATATATAAAGAGCTACTGCTAGTACTCCAAGCAAAATACAGGTAAACTGGGAAGCACAAATTTCATATAGGAGTGCCTGAAAACACAGTGACAGATAAGGAGTATAACTGGCAAATTATGGTGCTACAAGGTTAATGACCCACTGAAGTAGACCTAAAAGAACAAAAAATCCTCAGAGACAGGTACAGAAATATATAGATAAATGAACCACTCATTATAACAGGTAGAACCAACATACTTGTGGCCAGCATACACAGGAACAGTCCAAAGGTAGATTAAACTGGAACAGTAAACTCCTCAGTGTGCAAAAAAAAAACAGCACTGCATGAGGAGCTGTACCTGTGGTCCTTAAAGCGGCGCTGCCCGATGACGTCACGGTTAGCCGGCTGGAATCATGAATAGGAGTTCCTCCAAGTGCAGGGAACAGTGCAGTGAAACCCACACATGCGCACAAGCAGGGTCCCAGCCGTCGGATCCAAGGGGCGGAACCAGTCTAGTTCAGTGGCAAATGCGATCAGGCAAACACTCCAGGTGCAGTGAGGAGGGTGGATGTATAACAGCAGCAGAGGAGAACATCACAGGGCACCAGCAGCCCAACCAGGGGCCCAGAGACATAGAGAAAAATGCACACAAGGGAGAAAGTATTAAATATAACTGCGACGATCATACAACAGAGCAGCCTATTAATGGACCCTGAAACATAGAGTCATAATGCACAATAGGGGGATACTGAACAAAGGGGTATAATACACATGTACTGATGGCAAAACAAAGGCAAATGCCCAAAACATCATCAGACACCCCAACTAGGATACACAGTAGTGTGGTGAGGCAGAGATGGAGGAGAACAAGGTGCCAAGGATAGATCACAGCACAGGATGACGGACACAGGGGGAGATAACATGCTCCGACAGTGGACGCGATGGAACCAAAGGAGACATAGATCTGTGGACAAAAAGATAGTCAGATGCAGGCAACAGTGGAACGGCAACTACACCTACATATAGGGGACCTCTTGTATAGGGCAAAGGAAACTTCAAAAGAAGCAGCTCAGATCGAGATCCTTATTGATGCCCTTTGGGGTCATGGTGCCCAAGCGCCGAATCCACTGTGTCTCTTTGCGCAGCAAATGCATCTTGGTGGAACCACCACGTCTACCTCTTGTATGTCCATCTATTATCTGAAACCGGAGCTGACTGGAGTTGTGTCCTGCCTGCGTAAAATGATGGGCCACTGGGGCATCAGGATCCTGCCTGCGGATCGCTGCTCTGTGTTGTCGGATCCTGTCCTTGACACACCGAATAATCTCCCCCACATACCCCATCCCACACGGGCATTTGATAAGATAAATCACATTCCTAGATAGACATGTGTAGAAATCCTTGATGTAATAAACTGAGCCTGTAAATGGATGCGTAAATCTATCTCCCTCCTGCATGCTGTCACACTGACTACAGCTACAGCACCGGAAACAACCCTTTTTGGGGGTACCAAGGAAGGTTTGTGTACGATTAGTGCCACCAATATCAGCCTTCACAAGTCTATCCCTCAAATTTCTACCTCGTTTGTATGAGAAAAGAGGGTCAAGACCTAGAGTTGGGGGCAAGGTCGGATCCATACTCCGCAAACTCCAATGCTTGAGAATAACACTTTTTATACGTCCACTCAGTGTACTATATGTGGACACAAAAGGAATAGAGAATCTCTTATCCTTATTAGTGTTACATGATGGATTGAGTAATGCAGTTCTATCCAGTGTCTCCACCCTATCTCGTTCATTTTTAAGCAGAGCTGCGGGCTAATTTCTTGATTTAAATTTATCTAACATGATATCAAGGCTACGAGCGACACATGTGGGGTTGCTAATAATCCACAGACTTTCTTAGTGTGTGCTGTCTGTACTTACTTTGTTAAAACAATAAATATTGTTTAATCATAAATAATCATATCCAAGAAACGTATGGTCAAAATTACTAGTCCTTCAAATTGTTCAATCAAAAGAAATTGTATCATTGGAAAAACAAAGTCCATTGACTTGTTCTTATGTATCATGAAGAAGAGGCCCTATATCCCAGTCTGAATTCAGACCATATGGAATGCGGGTCTGAAGGGTACAAATCCAGAATAATTCCCTTCTATCTAGGATATTTAACCTATTACCCCCTCTGATCGGGCATGGTACATGCTCTATACCAATGAATGAAAAATTATCCACATTGCCCAGAATACAATTGGGGAAATGCTGGGACTCTGGATGTTTAATATCCTTTTTAATAATCAAACGTAGGTGTTTGAGTATTCTGATTTTTAAGGATCTAATGATCCTCCCTATGTATTGTTTTCCACACCTGCATTTAAGCAAATAGACCACAAACGTGGTGTTGCAATTAATAAAGGAAGTTATTTTATATTTTTTACCTGTCTTATATGAAGTAAATTCAGATTTACTTTCCATATATTTACACGATTTACATTTTGAACAGGTAAAACTTCCTTTAGGTAAATTATTAGAAGTTTTTTGTGAGGAAAACAAGCTGGAAGACACATGATTTGCAATGGTTTTGGCCTTTTTAAAGACAAATTTGGGGCCCTCTCTATAAATTGGATACAGAATTGGATCTGCAGCTAACACTCCCCAATGTTTTTTCACAATACTTTTTATTTGATCAACTTGTCTATTATATTGTGTGACAAACACTGGGGACTGAAGAGCAAGATCCTGTCCCCTTTTGTTCTTTCTCATTAAAGCAGATCTGTCCATTTCCCTGACTTCAACAAAAGTTTTACTAAGGTCATGCCGTGAGTAACCTCTGGCCTCAAAATATTCCAAAAGGTCCTTATACTGAATCAAAAAATCTTCATCATTTGTACATATCATTTTGAGTCCTATGAGTTGACCCTTAGGTATTCCCCTAAGGAGAGACTTGGGATGGCAGCTGTCTGCCCGCAAAAAAGTGTTGCATTAATTAATTTTACGATAAACATTAGTAGTGATATTCTTGTGCATGTCAATAAATCGAAATATTGAATATAGTGAAAATCATAATTTTTGTTGAAGTGTAAATTTAAATCATTATTATTAACATATTCAGTGAATAAAGAAAGTGTGTGCTCATCACCATTCCATATAAAGATGAGATCATCAATATATCGCCTGTAGAACGTGATAAAGTGCCTGTAGGGATTTCAATCTCCAAACACGTGGACCGACTCCCACCAACCTAGGAACAGGTTGGCGTAGGAGGGGGCAAAACTTGTGCCCATAGCGGTGCCACGTGTTTGGAGATAGATCTCCCATCAAACATGAAATAATTGTGCGTTAAAAAAAGTGTATTACATTCAAAATAAATGTGCTCTGTGCAGGTGAAAACTCAGAGTGCTGTAAATAAGATCTGACAGCTGCCATCCCATGTTCGTGTATTATCACCGTGTACAATGATGTAACATCAAGGGTTAGCCAAATGAAATTGTTTTCCCACTTAATGGACCCGAGTTGGGCCAGAAGATCTCCACTATCCTTAATATAGGACAGCAATGACTGAACCATGATCTGCAAGAAATGATCGACATATCTCGATACACCATCTCCCAAAGATCCAATACTAGAGACTATTGGCCTCCTAGGAGGGGAGACCAACGTCTTATGGATCTTTGGGAGATGGTGAAAAATCGGAATAGTTGGATAAGGACGAAACAAAAACTCCAATTCCCTAGCATCTAAAATACAAAATACAGAACCCTCATCAAGGAGTGTTATTAATTCTTTTAGAAAGGCGGCAGTGGGGTCTCCCCTAAGTGTGACATAAGAGGACTGATCATTGAGTTGGCGAAGTGCCTCAGTTTTGTAATCTATTTTATTTAACACCACGATTGCCCCGCCTTTGTCTGCCCCTTTTATAACCAGGGAATTGTTGGCCTTCAAAGTACTGCATATCATCTGTTTCATAGAGTTATATTTAACATCTTTATATATCCTCCTTAGTTATATAACTGTTCAGATCTAGGGGTCAATTGTTTATAGATATGAAATTCTTGTGTCTGACTAATTCATACACATCATATGATTAATTATAATAATTTTGATTATATTATTATGTTATCCAATATACATATATTATATATATTTTGTTGTACAATGAATTAAGATGCATATCAGCACGGAAGATATCCTATCTATACTGTAAGTCATTATTTTAGTAATTAGAAATAGACAAGAACCTTTTTTCTTTTAAAATTTTTTATTCTTTTTTTCTAGTTAATAAATACTTTTGTTTTTAAACAGGTTATCTTTTTGTTGTATACTGATTATTTACACATCATCCTATTTCCAAGATTGGATCTACTTATATAAATGTTTTTTGTGTAATTCTTTCAGTTTACTCAAGGAATAACCTTTATGTTGATTTTATTTTTCATGTTTTCATTTTCATTGTATTGAGCCTCTGTGCTCATTTTAGCTTGTAATCAATGGTGCTGTTCCCTATTGGCAGACTGCGACCAGCCATGATTGTGCAGCGACCTATTATAGCGCTCGAGAGGCGGGTCTTCCGGTTGCGGCCCCAATAAAGATTCAGCACCTTGAAGGGAATAATACTCTTTGACAAAGTGCATACTTTGCACGAAACGCGTCAGAGGTTCCCTTCAAGGATCTTGTTTTTTACCTGTATGCTGCTACACGTTCAATAAATAGCTTTTTGGATACGAAGACCCAGCATCTGTCGCACTTCCTTCACTTGGAACGCAATTTTCATTGTTGAGACGCAGTGCACCGCCACTTCCCTTCCTACATTGGAAGGCACCCCTTCCTCAGATATTAATCAGTCCTACCGTTCATATACAGAAGTATCCCCGCCCTAACATTAGAACATACCCATCGTCAGATGTAAATTTGATGGCATTCTGCTCTGTTGTGTGAGGTACAAAGCGCACACAGGTTACAGTTTCAAACTCCTGCATGGATGCAGTTATCAAGGAAACTTCCGTGTCATCTGGGAGAAAAGAGATACGAAGAGGAAACCATTTAACAATAATTACAGTTGGGGAGGAAAATGAAGAGCTACTAATAAAGAATGGAGACCCCAACAATAGAAGAGATGGATACTCACTGTAACCAGAAGACATGATATATGGCTCAATTACATTTCCATTGCTGGATTTGTCCCACCTGCAGTTATCACATTTTTTGGCGCTGCAACCAGGTTTAATTACAATGTCCCCTTTGTGCAACAGCTTCTTGATATCTGGATTAAGGATGGAAAAGGAAATCATCAAAATCCCATTCAGTGCATTTAACAGCGCAGAAAGCCAAAGAATAGAATGAGCTATTTCCCCAATGTACTGGGAACTAGAGAGTGAGTTGCACATTTTCTATGAGCTGACAATAATGATGCACCATATGTTCCTGTTTCATTAAAGGGTTTACTAGGTCCATGTATCACATTATTAGGGACTAATAAAGATTCCTACAATAGAGATGGGGTTTTAAGACATGTGCCCTGGGTTATCAGAGGCTTGTAATGGGATCCCTGTACATTTTCCAATAATTTGTTGTGAGATTGTCTGTATTTCTAAATACAAACTTTTGGTCTTTATTACATTTCACATGTTATTCCAAAACATGTCTCTCTAATAGATTTAATAGTGTGAATCACTTAAAACATCAAGAACATCTCAGGCTCATCTACACCTTGTGGTCTGACTTGTTGTGAAGCAATATGTATAGCAGTGAATGTAATAAGGAGAAACGTATGAGCAGTCACTAATTGGAGGTCTATAATGCTTTCATTCATTGTGTTAACATCTCTATAACTGTAACTGTAAGGTGATATATGAAATCCCTGTGGACTGATGTATTTAGGTTGTATTCATAGGCTGCTTTGACCATGTTATTTGTGGCCTTACACTTGCTTTCTGAAGTGATATAGAAATCAGTATTGGGAGCACATGCTTTTGAAGATCATTCCTTTGACATTACCTTGATTTGATTGTAAAATCCTGCTGTAGACATCCTTGGGCTCTATCATTTCTTTAACTCCTGTTGAAAATCACACACACACACACACACGCACACACGCACGCACACACACACTAACAGGACTCGATTTTGTTTCTATTAACAGCAATATTTTTCAACGACATTATCTTTCAGCATCCGCTTGTCAACTGTAGCTGCATCTAATGAAGATGCTCCTCCCTCTATACCCATGTTAAAGCTAAAGGATAACTAGTAATAAGCTGCAGGAGGGTTATGTGGAATTAGAGGAGACTCAAGGGGTTTATTCACTAACGTGCTCCAGCTGCAAAACTGAGGCAGAACCAGTGCAAAAACTGCACCAGAATTATCCAAGGGAAATCTTCAGTTGTTTTCAATGGGATTCCTTCTCTTTCATAAATATGAGGCTTTTCCCCACTGGTTTGGCCCCTGTTTTGCAGCCCAGACACTTTAGTAAATAGATCCCAAGATGTGTTTTTCTTGCTATGTAAATCATGGCGCTGGAACATCCCATTGATAATTATATCTAACCAATTATTTAGAATAATGAATTATTCTTCCATTTAGTTGTATTCCTCACCTTGCATCAGAACTACTAATATATATATATACTGTATACAATATGCTGATCTGATAAAACAGTTTATGCCACCCTAACATCACTATAATAACCCAAGTACGACACACACCTCCCTCCTACGTGTGGCAAATAAGAGTCTAACGGCACATTCATTTTTTGTGTCTGTTTGTTTTTTGTGTCTGCTTTCTAAAGGTAATTGTGGTAATTGTGTGTCTGTAATTAGTGGAGTGTTACAGGAAGGAGTTCCCTGCACACACAGTATAATGGGATGTATCATATTCAGCCTCATTCTTCCACTCCTCTCAGCATCAGAAAACTTGCCAGCTCTGAGGTGGAATAAACATCTACTGCAGCGGCGCGCAAACTTTTTGAGCTGCAGCCTGGAGCCGCAGCTTTCACACACCCCCTCTCCCAATGGCTCGGCGTCAAATGACGTCGCGGGTCATGTGACGTCATTTGCCGCGCGTCGCCGAAGACCCGGCTTGCAGCGGGTAAGTTAGTTGCAGAGGCCTCACGCCTCCCCTGGCATTTAATTTAAATGCTGTGGGGAAGAGCGCGTGTCCTCTGTAACCGCCTGCGCCCCCCTTGCAAATTCTCCTGCCCCCCGTAGGGGGCGCGACCCCCAGTTTGCGCACCGCTGATCTAGTGTATGCCTAACAATCTGCACCAGATGGAAGAATTTGGGTTTATTTGACTACATCTTAAAGGCTGTGCATCAAAGGAAACGTTTCTTTGATAGACAGATGCAGGAATGATCTATCCAATAACTAAACAGTCACCGTGTCTGAATATCCAATGCTTTGCTGACTATCCCTGTACGCTGGTCTTCTGTACAAGGCTGATATAGCCCAGTTTCAAAACAGAAATATTAATAGCTCAGATTATCTCTACTGAAAGTATCAAAACAGAAAAAATATATTTATAAAACGGGATTCCAACTTATCTAGACTTAAAAAATAAAACTGTTGTCCCAATACAGTAATAATGTTTTACTAAAATGATATATTAGTTCTGCTTTACTGGCCGCCGGACCCGGTTCCTGCACATGCTCATGGTTTACTCATATTTATGCGAGTATAACCATTGAAGTTTTTCTGAAGTTTTCTGAATACCATCAGGGGGTTTTCGTGATAATATTACACTATATTGTGTTTTATCATCTTTTTTGCATAGTGTGTATCCCTCTCCCGCATCATATTTGTCCATCGTATCCCATGGAAAAGAAGACTTTTTCTATTTCAAGGTTGAGTGGGGGTCGCGTTTGTCTTTTTTTCTTTGATTTTATCATCACGTTTTCTGCCTGGAATATTCTCTGTTCAGTGTTGTTTTGATTATTTCACCACAAGAGGGCACTATTGTCTTATTTTTATTTATTTCTCTTGTTCTCTCACCCTCTGCACTTTCAACACACTGTTCTACAGTAAGTGCCAATCCTGTTATTTTTGTATAGTAAAGTAGGGGTGAGCAAACTTTTTATGCCGGGCCCCCATTTTCATCCATGACATTTCTCGGGCCCCCCTGCCTGATGTAATCAAAATCACATGAGGTCAGCACACGTGAGTTGGTTCAACCAATGCGGGCGAACCAGCTTTGTGATGCCCACGCCTCGTGTCTACAATCTCCTGGTGCACAAAGGCAATCAATTTAACGGGGCATTCATCCACCTCTTTGCTACCTCCCTTCCCTCTCCCCCTCCTTCCCCTCCCTTTTTTCATTCTCCCATTTGCTTTCCCCAGTGTCATCCACTCCTACCTACCAGTATTATGTATTATTTATTTATTCCCGTTTTAAATGTTGCCCAGGAATCCCCATAACCAAACTCAAGGGGGGTGCTGATGGATCTCTCAGGGCTGATCAATACTCCCAAGTGAACCCCCTGACCCAAAGAATAACCCTCAGCCCCCCAAACTCATCCTCCTCCAAAGCCCCTCAATTCTGCCATCTCTGACTGACCTTCATCCCTCCATTTAGCTGGGGGGGTGGGGGGGGGGGGGTAGATTCGCTTTGTTGATCTTTTCCTGGTCCTGCTGGAGCTCACTGGGGATAGGTGATCATGAGGCAGGGGCCTTATCCAGCTCCTCCAGGTGCTGGAAGTCCCTGCTACCAGTGGGTGTGCAGCTCATTAGTCTGAAAGGGGAACCACCTCCTCCCCCGTCGTAATTTCCCTCCCCTTTCCCCTCTCCCCCAGCAGCAGCTGCAGCTGGAACATCAATCACTCCACGTGCCGGCCAGACCTGCAGCGCGTTTGATGTCACTGTGCTGGGGCGTGCTCCTCCCCTGGCATCTTAGGAGCCATTTCTCTTCAGCCGCCGTACCTCCGCAGCCGCCGTACCTCCGTAGCCCCCACACGTACCATGATGTTGGCCGCCAGCTAGGGTGACCAGACTTTCAAAAGTAAAAACCGGGACACATCATAAAAAGTATTTATAACACAAATTACATCACTTAAAAATAAATATTATGATATTTGTCTAATAGCGTCCCCATTTATGCTTTATTATTAATCTCTCTCTCCCCGCCACATCAGGACCTCCCTCCCCTCTTCCACAGTCTCACTCTCCTCTCCCCCAGTCTCTTCCTCTCCCAGTGTTTCTCACTCCCTCTCCAGTGTCTCTCTGTCCCTCCCCTCAGTGTCTCTCCCTCCCCCTACTCTCTCTCTCCCTGTCCCTCCCCCCAGTGTGTCTCTCTTTCTCCCTCCCCCTAGTGTTTTTCTCTCACTCCCCCTCAGTCTCTCTCCCTCCCTCCCCCAGTGTCTCTCCCTCCCCCCACTCTCTCTCTCCCTCTCCCTCCCCCCAGTGTGTCTCTCTTTCTCCCTCCCCCTAGTGTTTTTCTCTCACTCCCCCCCAGTCTCTCTCCCACCCTCCCCCAGTGTCTCTCTCTCCCTCCAGCCATTGTGTGTCTCTTGCTCCCACCAGTGTCTCTTTCTCCCTCCACTTGTGTCTCTCTCTCCCTCCTCCAGTGTCTTTCTCTTCCCCCCCAGTGTGTCTCTCTTTCTCCCTCCCCCTAGTGTTTTTCTCTCACTCCCCCCCAGTCTCTCTCCCTCCCTCCCCCAGTGTCTCTCTCACCCTCCAGCCATTGTGTGTCTCTTGCTCCAACCAGTGTCTCTTTCTCCCTCCCACCAGTGTCTCTCTCCCTCCTCCAGTGTCTTTCTCTTTCCCTCCCCCCAGTGTGTGTGTCTCTCTCACTCCCTCCAGCCAGTGTGTGCGTGTGTGTCTCTCCCTTCCCTCCAGTGTTTCTCTCCCCTTCCCTCAGTGTCTTTCTCTCGCCCTCCCCCCAATATGTCTCTCACCCCCATGTCACAATTTTACCCCCCCTCACACCTCTCCATGTCTCTCTTTCACCCACCTCTCCATGTCTCTCTTTCATCCACCACTCCATTTCTCTCTTTCACCCACCTCCCACCTCTCCATGTCTCTCTTTCACTCACTTCCCACCTCTCCATGTCTCTCTTTCACGCACCTCCCACCTCTCCATGTCTTTCTTTGACCCCCACCCCATGTCTCTCTTTGACCCCCACCCACCTCTCCAAGAGAGAGAGTATAGTACAGTATAGGCCTGACCACCCAGGATTGGAAGTTGACTTTAATACACACAGTGTTTATGTGAACTGTGATGATAAATTGTATCGTGACTTGCATCCTATTTCTAAGAATCCCGAGGTTACTGATTTTGAGGTTTGGCAAAATCATTTCCAGGTTTTCATGTTCCGCTTCGGGATTTTGCTCTTGCTCGCCCTCTGTGGCTGGATCGTCCATCTTTGTCTCTGGCAGCTTCCTTTTAAAAGGACAGCCCCATGAGCAGGAAGTAGTCGGGCAAAGTTCCAATTTCTTACTGAGTTCATGCAACGCCTTTATGTCTATTGTCTTTCACGTTACCAGATCAGGCTCACGTACCTCGACTATCCTGATCTTCAGCCTGTCTCAACCTCTGCATCTACACTTACTTTGCAACTCTGCTGCCAGACCTGACATTCGGCCTACTACGCACTACTCTATCAGGACTCTGTCCCTCAGCTCAGGTCTGTTTTTTCACCTTCCTACCTCAGCCCTGCAGGTCCGCTTCCTGATTGAGACGATCATTACACTAATATCTGTTTTCTATATGTACTACATACACACTGGAAGAGATCCATAATGAGATGTACCCTGAAGTACCCACTTCCTTAATGGGACACCCCAGGCCCTTATCACCGTCATGGGACTGTTAATGGAAAAATCATCGAACTCTGCAGGGGGGAACAATTACTGTGAGAGGCTCCGAATCTTCTGAGGAGTAACTCCAATGCCCCATAGTGAGGATGATTTTGAAAGTTGGGTAGTGCAAGCCAGGTAGATGGTGCAGGAATGGGGATGGTTCAGACCAAGACAAGAAGTTCGGGATTGTGGAAAGCCTAAAAGGGGCCCGCATTAGCCATAGTGAAGGCTGTCAGAGAAGAAAATGCAGTTAGCATCCCTAGTGACTACCTGAGGACATTAGAAAATACATTCTTATCACCACTGAAAGTGGAGAATAACGGTATTTTAGATAGCGAAGAATGTACCAGCAAGAAGTTGAGAAACTATCTGAGTACTTGCGCAGACTGGAGGTGGCCATACTGAAGTTAGTGAGGAATAAGGGTATTCCCCTTGAACACACCTGGGTAGACCAGTTAATCCCGGGAGCACCCACTGGTGTTATTACCCTCTATTTATGACTCAGAGAACAGAGAGAGTGCCCAAATTTTTTCTACAACTACTGTACTATGAGAAAGATGGGATGAGGAAGAACAGATGGCTCTCGGCCTGGTTGCAAGACGGGCTGCTAAAACTGTAGTAGCAGCAAGCCAGTGGGGGATCAGGAGACAGCGCAGCTGGCACATGGGTCGCCGAAGAAGGACCCATGCAGGCTATGACCACTGATAGGATGAGAGAGGAACAGCTGAGCACTGACTTAGCAAGGGAACCAACCACAGGGGTAGCAGAATTGATGAATGCTATGCGGATGGAAGAAGTAGCTAGTGCGAATAATCAAGAGGCATGGTGGGAAGAACAGTAGTCACCCCATAAAGAAAAAACCCCCATATGGGGGACAAACTCATTGAGAACCCTTATCCCATACCCAAAGGGGATCTGCTATAGATGTGGGGGGTTGGGGGGGGGGAACACACTATGCAAGTCAGTGTCAGAACAGAGAGAATCTACCTCAGGTAGGGAAACAATTAATTTCCACTCGCTCGGCCTCGGGAAACGACCTAGGGACCCAGTGAAGGAGCATACTGGGCCCCGAGTGCTGAAAGGCTCCATCCAGACAGCATCCACAAGAGACCATTCTATTTCCCACTTACCTGGGGACTACCGGGGCCCTCAGGACTCTGCAACATCCTTTTGGATAATGAATAACAAGTATCCATAATTTTCAAGCCATGGAACAATTGGTACCTAAAATACCTGCCACTGCAACCACTGGAGGGTTTATTCATTTGGGGTTGGAGTGATGCCAGCTACTTTTATCTAGGGCATGGTCAAGCTTGATTTTCCAAGAAAGTAACTGGAGAAGACGGAGCATTGATGGTGGTGGCCCTCATATGCCCTGAAGTCCACAGCAAGGAAGAGACAAGAGCTATAATTGGCATGAATGCCAACATTTTTGCACAACTAGCTAAGTGGTGTCAGACCATTGGGGAAAATTATTATGACCAAACATTGACCATCCATCCATTGTTTGAAGGGCTACCAGTGGATGGAAAAAGACAGGGCTCGGAGTGAGGGGCCCTTTTTGGGCGATTACGTGGGTAGGGCCCCACACCATGCAAGTGCTCTCCGAATAGCGTGTATAGGATAACTAGAAAAGTGACATTCAGGTGAAACCCTTCTCACACGCACGGGGCGCACACGTGACGACCGCTCTTGCGTGGCAAGTACTCGTTTAGTCCACTTGTCTCCTGCAGCCAATCCTTGCCTCCGTGGAGGCCGCACCTACGCTCCGCCTCTCTTGCTACTGGTTCATGTGTGCTACAAATACGTTGCAGTTCCTTTCCTACCTAGCTGAGCATAACTTGTTGTAGCCCTGAGCTCCTGCGTTTGTTGTGCCTTGCTCCTTGTCCTGTGTTCTTTTGCAGTTAACTTTTCGTGTACCGACCCGGCTTGTCTTTGGAACTCCTCTGGATTTTGACCCCGGCTTACCCTCGACTCTGCGGACCTCTCCAACCCAGACCACGGCTATACGGACCTCCACAATTCTAACTTCTCCAACCCCAGACCACGGCTATACGAACTACCACAATTCTGACCTCTCCAACCCCAGACCACGGCTATACGGACCTCCACAATTCTAACTTCTCCAACCCCAGACCACGGCTATACGAACTACCACAATTCTGACCTCTCCAACCCCAGACCACGGCTAGCGGACTTGACTATTCTGACCTCTCCATTCCAAGACCCTGGCACGTATCAACTAACCCAATCTCTCCAACCCAGACTCGGCTACGTTTGACAATCCGCCTGCCAGGCACGCGTCCGCTGCTGTGGGTGCGTGGTTTACTACTTCCTCACCTCAGTACCGGGGTCCTGTCTTGCTCTCTTCTTTTTGTTTGCCCTCTGCTTCTATTGCTTTTGCATGTAGCACTGCAGTCCTTGCAGCTAATTTTAGTTTGTCTCGTTATTGCCCCGTGTTTTTGTTTGTTCCCTTAGCTACCATAGCTTTTTGGTGTAGCTCCGCACACTTTGCATACTCCATTTTGTTTTCACAATCTTATTTACTTTAGTGTAACATTAAACCCTATCAATTTTTACTTATTTCAGTCTCCTGATTTTTGTGGTTTTCCATGTTACCCCAGAGGGTTCCACACATCCTGATAGAGTTCCTTTATATAAAGTTCTGGGTCGGAGTATAATGTCCATCAGTAGTAATCTAGTCCAATAGTGTAGTAATAGATATGTGTTCACATTTTGAACATTTGTAGTGGACAGTGGGGGATAGGCATCTGTGGTCATGGTGTGATCAGCCACCCTAAGCAACCCATGTACAACCCCAGGATACACTGCACTTTAGAGCAACAGATGGACCCTCCAATATAAGGGAAATGTGTAAATGTGTTGACTCTGCTTCCTCATATTATTATGGAGAAAAAGTTCAGTACTTACAAGAACCTGCCATTTTGAATCTTTGCTGGCGTACTTCCTGCTGTATGCTACGTAATCAAATATAGAACAAAAAAAAGGGGAAAATGGCGGCACAAGGATCTGAAACACGGTAGAGATTCTGTAAGGATCCGCGCTGTGGGTATACCCGCTGCCAGTGCCTCCTTACCTCTCTTACATGGCACCCAGGCTCCCCAGTGGCGTACCTCGCTCCTTACAGCTCCCTCTCCCGCTGCCCCCACACTTCCGGGTTGCGCGCGTCACCCCTACGGGCGCGCGCGGACCCAGGCTGCCATTTACTGGTGCCGCGCACCTGACTCCGCCCCCGATGACGCGGCGCACACTCCACGCGCTTCCCTGCCTCTTCCCCATCAGGTCCGCCCCCCAGGCCCTTCTCTCCCATCAGGCTCTTCCCCGGGCCGCTCCTCCGCTCCTCCCCTTGCTGTGACAGACCCCAGCTACCCAGACACCTTTCTCCTATCAGGTCCTTCCCCGAGCCGCTCCTCCATTCCTTCCTTTGCTCCGATAGGCCCCAGCTTCCCAAACACTTCCCTCCTATCAGGTCTTTCCTCAGACCACTCCCCCGTGCCTCCCCTTCCTCTGATAGGTCCCAACCCCCTATTTAGTCTCCCCTCACCATTACCTCCTTGCTCTGCATAGCTTCTGTACCTTGGTGCTGTCTGCTGTTGCCTGGCCCCTTTTGTCTTACAGTCCCTGTTCCTGTCCCTGGATACTCTGCTGACCTCCCTGGATATTGACCTTTGGCTTTGGACTTCGTTTATGCTGCTCACTGGTACCCTTGGACTTGGTGTTGGACTCTTTACCTTGCAGACTTCTATATCCCTTGGACACGGCTTACGGACAATCTACTTCGCTGGTCTCTCCACTCCACGACCCAGGCTTACGGACACTCTACTACGCTGCTCTCTCCATTCCACGATCACAGGCTTACGGACTATATCTACTACCACTGGAGTTGGCAAGTACGGTACTCTTACTATTGTTGTTACCCGGACCATCTATGCTACTTCCACACTCCGGCCGTGCCCCCATTTACTGTTAGGTGTGTGGTATTATACCTTTCCACCTCAGTCCCGGGGTCTCGTCTGGTTTGTGGGCAGGCCGAGCGTTACACGTTCTCTGCCTTTCGCTGTTTTTTTAATTTTTCAACTTCAAATTTTATTGGGGTTTTCCACAAGGCATAATAAACAATCATACTTGATGTCCTTTCAACTCTCTTAATAATATGACTATGCCTTATGATGCATAAACACATACAACATACAGTATAACGTCACAATGGGTAGGGAAGAGAGGGGGGAGGGGGGATAAAGAGGTGAAAGCTGTCAGTTTCTTTATTCCTGGTCCCCCGACGGCCTCTGTGTCGTGTCCTCATCCATCTGTCAGATCTTCTTGCGTGATTCCCAGTTCAATAACCCAGCCTATATTTCTGTGATAGTCCATTATCAGTCCCTGTATGATGTTTAGACCAGACCTTCCATCCCAGCCCCATTTCATTGCAGCCGATCGAGGGAGTACACACTTAATGCTATCTGAGCCAGACAGTGGCATTGCTCACCCACTGGATATCTGTCTGGGCCAACCAAGGCAGCCAGACAATTTGGAAATTTGGGCCAGTGTCGTTAACTAAACTTGTTAACTTCTCCATCTGGCAGACAAACCAAATTCTGTTCCGAATCTTTTCAAAAGATGGAATTGTGTTTTTGTTCCACAATGCTACGATCTCGCACCTCATAGCTGTTGCAAATTGAACAATTAATTTATTTTTCGCCCCCTGATTAGTTCTTGCAAAGGTTTATTTAACAAGAACAACCAGGGGTCTAACTGAATTTCCAGGTCCAAAATCTTATTTGCCATGTGCCTAATCAATTGAATTAAAAAAAATTGCAATCTACCCCTTTCTTAATTTTCTTAATTTTCGGAGCTGTGCACCACCATTTTTACCTTTTTTGTTCTATATTTATTTCTATATTGTAGTAACATTATTTTTTTTGCAGCAAACGGCTAATAAACATTGAATGATTTGTGTGGTAGAGAACGGGCTTATTAATGTTTATGGTTTCAACTCTCAGAGATCAAACACATCCTTGTTCAATGAGGTAATCTACCAAGTTAAAACCAAAGTAACATTGAAACTTTAACAACATTACGGATAGAGCATTGCACAGATTCTTTATTAATCCCAACTGTAATACAGGCATACCCCGGTTTAAGGACACTCACTTTAAGTACACTCGCGAGTAAGTATATCTCGCTCAATAGGCAAATGGCAGCTCACGCATGCGCCTGTCAGCACGTCCTGAACAGCAATACCGACTCCCTACCTGTACTGAAGCTGTGCGCAAGCGGGGAGACTATAGAGCCCGTTACAAATGCGTTATTTACATCAGGTATGCACGTATATGACGATTGCAGTACAGTACATGCATCGATAAGTGGGGAAAAGGCAGTGCTTCACTTTAAGTACATTTTCGCTTTACATACATGCTCCGGTCCCATTGCGTACGTTAATGCGGGGTATGCCTGTACAACAAGTGCACCTATGTTTACACTCCAGCATGCACTACCTCCCGACAAACACAATAACAGATTAAAAACCAGGCATCAGTGTTGCTGGTAATACGTGTGGAAGGGTAAACAAAATATTTCATATTTCAGGGATAGAGGATAGCAATACTAAGAATATTATTTGAACTTGGTTTGAAATAAGAATAAATACAGTGGAAGGAAAAGGGGAATGTGGGTAACTACAGTACATGTTTAACAAGCCCTCTGTTTCCTGCGATTCTGCCCTGGGTCTAAGTCCTGGTCTTGCTTTCTCCCTCTTAGTGGAGCTTGCTGTAGTTTGGTTACTTTCTGCCCTAGATGGTTTAAGGCTCCCAAAACCAAGGAAGACTAAGTATTTATATTGTTTCTCATAGCCACTCAACACTAACTAACACTTTCCGTGAGACAGGGTAAGGAAGGCCGTGTGATAAGTTAAACCCTAAGGGACAATATAGATGGTTACCACATTTTCTATGCATGAATAACCACTTTACAACGTACAATACAATATTTAAATTATAAACACACTTTACAGGATATGTACATAGATACCAAATTACAGTGTAATAATAGTTAGATTTTTTTACCTTGGCAATACACAATATTTTATATACCATACTTAACAGAGTGATACAATTGGCCAGCAATATCTCAAAGGGATGGAATTAACCCCTGAAATTGGCACCTCAAAGGTGCTAAGTTCTGAAAATAAACACACAATGACAGTGTCCTAAGTAGGGATGTGCAAACTTTTCACCCAGGTTTGCAAACCGTAAGTGCTTTTTTCAGTTGTTCTCAGTAATCAGATATAAGATAAAGGGATTAGGTAAACAGACAAATGGTAAAAAAAATGGCTGTGTGTAACTTTTTTACCCAAAGCCAAAATACAAAGAGACTAAACCTAAATCCAGCACAAAAGACAAATAACATTAGTCATATAGCACTATGCAACATTCTCTGAAAAGGTCAGGTCATGACAGGAAACTATGGTATACTCCATCCATAAGGGGCCCACAGAACACACATCTGTTTGGATGTAGACAACTTACCCAACTTAGGATGCCTAAGAATATTACTAAATATAATATTACTAAATAGCTGGGTGGCGGAATGGGCCTTGTCAACTATGGGCTCCTCCACCGAACTAATGGAATAGGCCCACCAGTCAGGTAATGGTCTTAGAGCTCCACAACTCTACACCCAATTAAGAACTTCTGTGTTTTCTGAAATAAATGAAAAAGCACGAGTATATTTTTGTAGCTATAAAGCTATAAAGCACGCTTCATGAATCTCTCTTTTCGGGTATACTAAAGTATTTTACTCCAAAATTATATCCTACGGAAACTGTGCGGTATTCTGAGACATACTGTATCTGGGCATGTTGAGTTATCTAGGGGTGCAATGTCCCACACGCTACATTTGTGGGTAGGTTAACTAAGTATCTCAACTTCCTCAAGTAAGTAATAATAGTCTGCAACATTTTCTTGGGCACTTCTGATATTAAGGTCATTGAAATGAATTATTATTATTATAGAAATATAACTTAATTGGCATAGAAATATACAGAGAATGTCAGAATTTACTTTGTATTCCAAATATCCTCATGAAAACTATTTACTGAATATCGGTGTCTTTTTGAAACACCTTGGCATTTTCCTCGAACCAAAATGAACAGAAACAAGTTATTTAAGTTTAATACAGTAATGAAATGGAAACTAGTATTTTGCATTTTATAATTTTTTATTTTGAACACTAATATTGATCAAATAAAACATTAAGAGGTTCTAACCATATGGAATCAAGTTTAAATATTATAGCCACGTAGGGGTTAAGTCGGATAGGAGACTTACAGGTTTGGTTTATGCCTTCCACAAGTGAACATTACATGAGCTAATTGCACTATGCAGAAGATCCTTATTCTTTGTTACACAGTTGGGATTTTTCCCATCGGACCATATAAGCACAACCTCCTTGTGACTTAATTATTTATTATCATTAACCAACTTTGTATATATTCAATTATTTCACATAATGTAAATGATATATAGGATCACACAAGTAATGAAGTTGTCATGAAATTAGGAATACTAAATAAAAAAGCTGAACGCCAAATTGCAGGAATAATGTTGACTCTAGAAAGTTGTAGATTTATTGTGATACATGAGTTTTCTCTAGATTTCTACAAGAGAAGAAGAGACTTGTGAGATCTCAAGAGCTCATGTGGAATGCAGACGTTAGTTAACTAAATAGGATACAACATGAATCAAAATGTAAATAATTAATAGGTCAAGAAAAAAAATATATAACTGGAGAATCCATCAGAATAATAGAGAAAACATTATGAACTGATTTTGTTTCTAAACTGTGATATATACTATTAATAAGAGGCACCGCATTGTCTAATGTATCTTCATCTCTTGTCTTTTATTCCATGGTACCAGCATTATGTCTGCCACCTCATTCTCTACCTCTGATCCTGTCAAACCATTTTCTTTTTACACGCTCTGCAGCAGATACAAATAAATGAGGGTTAGTGTCATTATAGGTTTTACAAAGCAGGCATGTTATATCCTTGCAGTTAAAGAACTCGTCAGGTACCTGGGATATTTGCATATTTTTTCCACAATGATTATTTTGATATTTGCAAACTAATCTAATAGTGAGATCTGCTTTCTGCAGAGAGGTTTATAATAATGGCATCCAACTAATTCCAGCTTAATTACCAAACACTGCTGGTACAACGCTGACTCTGGACCAGATACTTTACTGGAAGAAACTGTGTCTCTTTAACAACTGGGAACTGGTAGTGCCCTTTTACGACTTTAACTTTTTACATAGCTTCTGTGGACATGCTCCTTTAAGTCTTTAATTGGATAATTGAAATCAATTAGCGGGTCTCTCCTTCCTTCCGCTTGCAGGGCTGCCCACTTTTTTCCAGCTCTGCGCAAGGGAGGATCGTTCTTCAGCTCGGTAAGTGAAGGTTTAATTAATTCCAATTCTTTTTAGGAACTTCTCTCCCTCCTTGATGCTTTTGGGCGAAGATGCCTTAACATTTTTAATAACAAGCAACCTGAAGGGGACGGCAACATATGGTGTAAAGAAGTGCCGGGATTTTCAAAAGGCCCCTGCAGTTAAAGGGCCACACACACACACACACACACAAGAATGAGAAAAATGGAAGAATTTTTTAAAGAGTTTCTGTGCGAGCAGACCAGACAGCAGGGACAGTTAATGCAGGAGCAGGCCCGGCTACAAACAGAGAGAGATGAAAGACTACAGGCAGTACAGGATGAGCGGATGGCCAGGCTGCTGACCCAATTCCAGGGGTCTGCCAATCCAGAACCTGCAAACAAACCCCCGGTTCTGCTGAGGACAATGGCTCCAAACGAGGATCCAGAGGCTTTTTTACTGACATTTGAAAGGGTTGCCGA
This sequence comes from Ascaphus truei, assembly GCF_040206685.1. Taxonomy (NCBI): domain Eukaryota; kingdom Metazoa; phylum Chordata; class Amphibia; order Anura; family Ascaphidae; genus Ascaphus; species Ascaphus truei. Next base: position 28,153,056 of record NC_134489.1, read on the forward strand.
AGCTCAGGGCTGGGCTGCAGATTGCTGGGCCACTGCTTTGGCCCTGCTCCTCATAGGAGAAGCCCAGGCCTCATATCAGGGCCTCCCTGCAGATCAGGCAATGGACTACCGACAAGTAAAAGCTGCCGTACTGGATCGCTTAGGTCTGACCCCAGAGACATACCGGCAGCAGTTCCGGAACATGAAGTACACCGCTAAGATGAGACCCCGGATCCTCGCTCAGCGGTTATTGGACATGTGTACGCGCTGGATACAACTAGAGGAGTGCACGCGCTGGATACAACTAGAGGAGTGCACTAAGGAGGCAATTCTTGAGCAGGTGGTGTTGGAACAATTCCTACAGATAATACCCCCTTCCGCACGCTCTTGGGTAAAACACCACGCTGCTGAAACCCTAGCTTTGGCGGTCCGACTCGTGGAGAACTTCCTTGGGGCTGAGGAGCAGGCGAGTGTCCTGGACCCGACGGATCTAACTCCACCGGCACTTGCGGACGCACAAAGAGGGAGGTCAGATCAATGGGGAACCTACGGCCCATTCATACGCAATCGCCAAGTCCAACGGAAGGAGCAGTCGTTCCAGCAAGGGCGGAGTCCAAATGCTGGTCCCCGCCGAGACCCTCATCCCCTTCATGATGTCGGCTGGTCGCCAAATGAGAGGAACTTCCGAGGACGTTGCCCACAGGACCCACCAGATGCCTGGTCTCCAGTATCCGGTCCAGCGGAGCGCTATCCGCGGCACCCTCCTGCGAGGGAACCCTCTCCATGTTCCGTCTGCGGAGAACAAGGCCACCGGCACATGGACTGTCCACAAATAGATTGTTCCTTCAGCAGGACCGTCGCCTCGGCCTTCACTGGAGAAAGTTACAAGCCCTGGCTACTTCCAGCCCAGGTTGGGGAAAAAAACCTTGTAGATTCGGTCTCTGGGAAAACTCTGGTCTTCCAGGAACTGTTACCGCCTAACGTGTGTTCTTTTGACTCCCCATGGAGTATAAAATGTATACACGGCGATGTAAAGCGGTATCCCACGGCCAAAATCCGGCTACAGGTAAAAGCCCAGGAGGCCTACCTCGAAGTAGGAGTCGCTCCTTGGCTCCCTGCCCCCGTTGTGCTCGGCCGGGACTGGCCTTTCTTTTCGGACCTAATGGCTCCAGTCTCTCACGAGGAGCCTTATTCAATGGCTCAGGAGAACCCTGGCAAACTGTTCCCCTTCTTTTTCCCAGTAGACACAGGGTTCAAAAGACTCGGAAGCAAAGATGCTCTGACAAACAGGACTGGTTGCAGAAATCTGGGTCTCAAGGTGACCATTCTAATAGCCAGAAGTCACAAATTTTGACTGGGGATGGTCACAGGGAGGGGGATATGGGCCCTGAAGATTTACCAGACCTATACCTCCCAGATTTTCGCCAGAGGCAAAGGGAAGACCCAGTCCTTGCTAGACAGTATGATAAGGTGGTAAAAATTGATGAGCAAATTTTGATTGCACAGGGGGTGATAGTATTCCCCCATTTTGAGGACCTCTAGAACCTTCTGCGAAAGGACACAGGTTTATTCTTGTAATAGTTGATTATGCAACAAGATATCCTGAGGCGTTCCCCCTGAGAAAAGCAACGGCGAAGCAAGTAGCCAACAAGTTGTTGGAACTGTTCTCACGGGTTGGACTTCCCCAGGTTATGTTGACAGACCAAAGTACAAATTTTATGGCTAAACTGATGCAGGATGTCTTAAAATTACTAGAGGTCAAGTCTGTTCGGACATCGGTCTACCATCCACAGACTGACGGATTGGTGGAAAGATTTAACCGAACTCTAAAAGGGATGCTGAGGAAATTTGTAGATTCAGAGAAGAGAGCCTGGGATGAACTTCTCCCTTTTCTGCTCTTTGCAGTGCGGGAAGTTCCCCAGGCCTCCAATGGATTTTCTCCATTTGAACTGCTGTATGGCCGCCAACCCCAGGGTATCCTAGACCTCCTAAAGGAGTCCTGGGAGGAACAACGGTCCCATTCTAAGAATACTCTGCAATATGTACTAGACCTTAGGAAGCGCCAAGATGTGGTTGGCCATTTTGCTAGGGAGAATCTTAGATCAGCCCAGGACAGTCAGGAGAGACATTACAATCAGAATGCTCGCATGAGAGTGTTTCACCCGGGAGACCAGGTGATGTTGTTATTACCCAGTTGCGAGAGTAAACTCCTGGCCAAATGGCAGGGCCCATTCGAAGAACTCCGCTGCACGGGTGATGTGGATTACGAGATCGCTCAACCAGGGTCCAGGAAGGGTAAACAAATTTACCATGTGAACTTGCTGAAACCCTGGAAGATGCAGCATCTCTATTCATCCACCCGGTGGAGGAGGAAACGGACTTGGGTCCTCAGCCCGCACTGGAGAACATCATGGGTGACGATAAAATCCCAATGGGTAAACAGTTGTCCTCTGAACAAAAAGGGGACTTGTTAGCAATAATTACACAATTCCATGATGTTTTTTCTGATTTACCAGGGCAAACTAACTTAATTTCACATGCGATCGATACAGCACCTGGGGTAAAAGTACGTTCCCGTTCTTATAGGTTGCCTGAAAGTCATAGGGCCCTGGTAGAGAAGGAGGTTCAAGAAATGTTACACTTAGGAGTGATTGAGGAATCATGCAGTGAGTGGTGTAGTCCACTAGTTATGGTCCCTAAACCCGATGGGAAGGTAAGATTTTGTGTGGACCTCCGAAAGGTCAATGCGGTATCCAAGTTTGACGTATATCCGATGCCAAGGGTGGACGAATTAATTGACGCCCTTCGTAACGCGGAATATATATCCACGCTGGACTTAACAAAAGGATACTGGCAAATACCCTTAGAGAAAAAGTCCAAGTGCAAAACAGCCTTTGCCAATCCCATGGGTTTATACCAGTTTGTGACAGTACCATTTGGACTGCATGGAGCCCCAGCCACATTTCAGAGACTCATGGATAAGGTGCTGAGACCCCATAGGACGTATGCCGCAGCCTACCTAGATGACATTTTCATTTATAGTAAACACTGGCGGGCCCATTTAAATAGGCTGAAAGCGGTCCTCAAATCTCTAAGAGAGGCTGGGCTCACAGCCAACCCTAAGAAATGTGCCTTAGGTAAGGCGGAAACCAAATACTTATGGTATGCAGTGGGAGGTGGAAAAGTAAGGCCACTAGCCGACAAGGTAGTTGCCCTGAAAGAAGTTCCGACCCCCCAAACAAAAACACAGGTACGCTCTCTGCTGGGTTTAGCAGGATACTACTGGCGGTTCCTCCCCAACTACTCGGAAGTGGCAGCCCCTTTAACGACCTCACAAAAAAGTGTGCCCCTACACAAGTGGTATGGTCAAGGGAGTGTCAGAGAGCCTTTGAGGACATAAAAAGGTGTCTATCAGAGGGTCCCGGCTTTAGAAGTCCAGACTTCAATAGGCCTTTTGTAGTGAAAATGGATGCATCAGAGATAGGGCTAGGGCAGTGTTGTCACAATAGTTTGAGGGAGTTGAACACCCTATCCTTTTCCTGAGTAGGAAATTGTTCCTGAGGGAAAAAAATTACTCAGTGATTAAGAAGGAGTGCCTCGCAGTAAAGTGGGCAATCGAGGCTTTAAGGCATTACCTGACAGGAATCCATTTTACTCTGGTGACAGACCATGCTCCACTGAAGTGGTTAAATAGTATGAAAGATTCCAATGCTGGGTTAACTAGGTGGTATATGGCCCTCCAACCCTTCTCATTTGAGATTCAGCACAGGCCGGGAAAAGAGAACGCAAATGCTGATTTCTTTTCTAGAGAAGGGGTGGATGGTTGGGCTTCAGCCGTGCATAGCCCCAGCCACACACTAACAGGGGAGGAATGTGACAGGGTAAATAAAAGCCACCAGCTATATGCCTGGCAGACATATGTTTAGTCTGCAGTGCAGCAATGATGAGGTTAACTTCAGCTGGGAAGCTCATGGCAATTAGTTGAATACCAGCTACCTAATCAAGGTGTGTTAAAAACCCCAGGATGTGCACACATGCAGCCTAGCTGGTGAGGAGACAGGACTGAAAGTGCTGAAGAGATTACTGCTGTAAGGTCTGTGTTGCAAAGTACATGTGTGATGAACTGTCTGTCTCCTGCATAAAAAAGAGAAACTTATTTTTGCTCTGTCTGCTAAAGAGAAACTTATTTTTGCTTTGTCTGCTGAAGAAAAAGCTATTTTTCTTTTGTTTGCTGATGAGAAGCTATTTGTTTTTGGTGTGCTGTATGTTTTAAGGCTAAAATAAATAAGCCTTATCCAAAGAACCCGCGTGTGTAGTTGCATGTACCCTGCAACAGGGGGGTTGTTTGGCAGCGGCCTTGTGTGCAGTGCTCTATGGCAGTGATCCAGCATTAGCTCATCTTCCGTTTTCCCGGGCAAAAGTGAGCTCAGCCATCTTGAAATCATGTCCTCAACATCCAGGACAGACTCCGGAATCCCGCGGATTATTTTGTTATACCGGAGGTCCCGAGTTTCGGTGTCCTCTTACCACTCTGCCACTTCGTCTTTTTTGTTCCTTAGAAGGGTCAACTCTTTCTTAATGTCATTGTGTGCTCTGAATGTGGAGTCCATCCTTTTTTCAACGTTATTGGTATGCTCACCAACATTATTAATGTCCTTTCTTAAAATCTCCATCTCCCCATGAAAGAAAGATTTCAAGTCATTAAATCATTTCTTAATGTCCTTGTTGACCACAGATTGCATTTCCAAACCATCTCCTTTCTCTAGTAGCGAGTCGGAATCCGATCTGCATCCCGGGGATTCTCTCCCCCCTCGCTCCATTTCTGCGTTTGAAAAATATGCTTTTTAATCCAGCGTTTATCGGCGCTTCTGCGATTGCGTCGACATCCTTCGGTATTTATCTGCTCGGGACTGTATTTTGGCGTTCAGGTCGTGGGTGTATATGTCGATTTATTTAAAATAGGTGCTGGGTTCTAGCGGAGACGAGAAACTATGCTGCCATACCCGGGTCCATCGCTCTTGCGCCTCGTATATTTTTTACGGTTTTTATTGGCTGTGCACCTACAGTAGATGCTGGGAGGTGTTCACTTGCAGCACTAGAATATATGATCTTGTTTTATTTTGTAATGTATTTATCCACATTGCAGTGTCTCTACTATTCAATTTATTTAGAATCATTGATTATTTCTTGGCATGTATTGCATCATAAAGTCACAGAAGGCATGAATACTTACTTATAGTGTATGAAGCCTTGAAACCTCTGTATTCAATATACCTATCAGTGTGGAAATGGATCAGCATGGAGTTCCTAGTAGACACCTGGATGGGAACTGCCACATTACCGCAGGAATGGAACAGCAGAGGAGACGCAGAGTTGTCACCATCAAAAATAGACAGGTAGTCTAACCTGCAGATAGTGTCATACTCCAGTAAGAAGTCACTTATATTTAATATGATCTGTGTGTAACAAATACATAGAATACATTGTTATCAACATGCACTGGATCCATTCAGGTAAGCATCTTATTAACACAGACATTTGCTGGAGGAGCATGCGTGACGGGACAGGAGATGGCAGCTTAGGTTGAGAGCTCCACCACCCGCCAGCAATTAAAGCAAAAAAATGGCAGATAAGTGCACTTATAAAAGCCCCAAAATATCAGAGGAAGCCCAGTGAATACGATGTCAACCAGGGCACAAACAAAAAAAACAACAAAAAGCACTGGATTTGAGGTCGTATTTCTTACACACTGAAGCAGCACGGGAGAGTGAAGAACAAGAAATGTCCGACACAGATACCACAAATGAGCAGGGGGGGAGCTCGGGGGACTGGACCGAGCTTAAAGGGGAGCTGGCTAAACTTCTCTCGGAACTTAAAACTTTCTTTCATGGAGAAATTGAAAATCTCAGAAAAGATATTGGACATACTTTGACATACTTGAAAACGAGAGGTATCTCTCAATGTATTACTTCCTGGTAAAATATTTTATAAATAAATAAATAAATAAAATTTAAAGCATTGGGAACCGCACCAATGCCTTAGAGGAGCAAATGGATAACACGATCAGAACACAGGCAGACACCAACAAAAGACTGCAGCGACTGGAACAAAGGGTGACCGACATAGAAGACAAACAGGAGGACGGAGAGAATAGGGACAAGAGAAACAACTTGCGGATAAGGGGAATCCCTGAAGAGGTTCAGGACTGCGACGATTTCCTGAGCCGCTGGATGACTTCCCTCTTGCCAGGGAAAATGGAGGCTGAATTAATAATGGACCGTTGTCATCGTGCCCTCAGGGCTAAACCCTTGCCACAGAACCCCCCGAGGGATGTGATCCTTCGCCTACATTACTTTAAAGTAAAGGAAGAACTTTGCAAGATCACACGGTCCTCTCCCATAGTGAACTTCGAAGGCATAAAGATGCAGATATTCCAAGATATCTCCCCTATTACTCTCAATAAAAGAAGGGTCTTACAGCCTGTCGCCAGCCTACTGAGAGACACAGGCATCAGGTATCGCTGGACCTTTACCTTTGGTCTAGCAGTGATAAAAAATGGTCGAGCAATAACCATCAAACACATAGCTGACAATGAAGAGTTCCTGAAAAAACTGGATATTAAATAAAAAATGACATACCTGGAAGAATCTGTGGAACGTCCTCCCCCCTCGGCGAGCTGGCAGACAGTGACGCATGCCGCGGACAAGAGAAAGGAAAAAGCGGGGGAGTGAATGGCAACAACCATCCAATTAAGCCTTAAAGGGGCCAGTTCAAAGTTATAATGTAAAAAGTTGCTAATCATTTGAAAGCATATCCATAGAGGAGACATCGCCTGGACTCGAGAGAGACAGAAAAGACCCCAAGAAACTGCTGCTGAGACCCCTGAGGACTTTCCTGCAGACTGTTGGTGGTTTTGGCTGTACAAAAATAAATCCACGCAAACCTGTAAAATGGTAGAGAAAATGGCGGCCGAAGTCCTTCCCGCCAAGAAGAGGGAAAAGACGCGCACCCCAGGATGGCGGCGGCAGCAGAGACGGGAAGTTCACTGCCAGCCTGGTAAGGACGAACCCGCCCACGATGACGTCATTCCGGAAGTGACGCGGACGGAGGCGGGATGCCGCTGGAAGTGACGTCAGCGCAGAAGTACCGCGAGAAGTGGAGATGTACCGGAAAATGGCGCCGGACTACAACCAGGACAATGACAGAGCCAGCAGCTGGGAAGGGGGAAAGCGAAGGGAGGGGGGAAAGCGAAGGGAGGGGGGAAAGCGAAGGGAGGGGGGAAAGCAAAGGGAGGGGGGGAAAGCAAAGTAAGGGGGGGAAAGCAAAGGGAGGGGGGAAAGCAAAGGGAGGGGGGAAAGCAAAGGGAGGGGGGAAAGCAAAGGGAGGGGGGAAAGCAAAGGAAGGGGGGAAAGCAAAGGAAGGGGGGAAAGAGAAGGGAGTGGGGAAAGAGAAGGGAGGGGGGAAAGCGAAGGGAGGGGGGAAAGCGAAGGGAGGGGGGAAAGCGAAGGGAGGGGGGAAAGCGAAGGGAGGGGGGAAAGCGAAGGGAGGACGGCTAGAGAGTGGGGAAAGATGACCCGAAGGGAGACTGATCAACGAGGATATAAGAGCCACATATGGAGGAGGGGAGGAGACAGTGGGCCCACACAACACAATATTAAGCTTAGCAGCATAGCACAGGGAGCAGATTAGAGGGGTCAGGAGAATTCTGAGAAGGGTAAAAGAGCTATATAGAGAGTTGGGGAAAATGTTGACACCCAGAATTAGCTACGCAGGTTTAAATACAGACAGTTACAAATGTTATAAAAGGTTAAGTTAATAGTAGTGCACTTCAAACACTAAATAGGCCGGTGGAGGAGGAGTGTGGCCAAGTCTCCACCGGTAGGCATGTACCGACAAGGCAGCAGGCAGGGTACAACGGGAATAGTGAAGTATACCAAATTAAATATATTGATAAATAAGGGTGAGTAATGTGCGTACATCAAATAAGAACAATCATCGCATTTACGTGTAGAAATACACGAGATTACCACACAGCCCTCTTCAGAGTTGGTATTCTAGGAGTGTTGCATCAAAGGATCTTCTCCTGCTACCAGTCTGATATCATCAGGGTCTGTTGCAACGGTGATGGTCTGTGGTCAGCCTCCACTGCATCAGCTGCACCCGCTGTGTCCAAGGAGTCAGTAGTGCAAAGACGCTCACACAGAGTCCTTCCTGTATGATGCACCATGTGCTTAGCATGCACTGGGTGCTAGTAAACAGTCTCTGAGTTCCAAGGGCAGGTCACGCTGGTATTCGAAGGTGTATACACACACCACAGTCTGGCTGCCTGCCACGCAGCAAACAGAGTTCCGCTTTGGAAGTCGCGCACAGTGGTGACGTCAACCGTAAGGCGCGTGTATACCCTTAGACGCGCTCGATCACCTCCAAGTGCTAACGAGTAGACAGTGATGGCATAAAAGCAATAATACTATTAAAACTGGTACCATATACTTGTAAATCAATTATCCAACGCGTTTCAAAGCATAAAGAGCTTCTTCTTCAGGGATAATGAGCCGAGCCACTCTTTCATTTAAGCAGCACACGCCGACACCAATGGTTTTGTATGTTTTAACCATTTAATCACTTGCACAGTAGTACTGCGCCGTATATTTATTCACCTTTTTGGTTCAATTAGGACCATTTCTTTCTATGGTACACCACCAGACATAGTCTATTACACAATTTAGTTGTATTTTGGGTTGCGCACTTATTGTTATATTTCACAGGGTACAACGGGGCCTGCTGCCCAAGTCCCTGTGGGGAGGGGGCTGCTAGCTGGCCCTAGCCCTGGACCTGAGGAGGAGGAGGTTCCAGGGTTCAGTGGATACCCCAGGGCAGCTGTGCCAAGGTCTGCACAGGCCAGTAAAGGCAAAGAGTTAACTGTCATATATATATGTTTACCAATGTTATCCCTATTGTGTGTCCCTTTCCCCTCCCTGTGTCTTTCCCGGAAGGGCGACGAGAAGAACATACAGCAGAATCAGTACCATCAGACCTGGAATAGCAGTTGGCATCAGTTCCAAAGCCGGCTAAGGGTGAGCAAGAGCAGCTACACACACACATGACACACAAATGCCTGTGACACTTCTCACACAAAATGTACAGGGGTTTAATAGCCCCAGGAAGAGACGGATTGCCTTTGCGTAGTTCAGGAGAACGAGGCCAGATATCCTGTTTATACAGGAGACACACTTTAGTGCAAGTAGCAGTCCCAAATACTTAGATAAAAATTATAGGCCGTTCTACCTGGCCTCTGCGAAGATAAAAAAGAGGGGGGTCGCTATCTTATTCAGCAACAAAATGCCTTTCCACGTAGAAAAAATAAAGAAAGACACAAATGGCAGATACATAATTTTAGTGGGAGTAATCCAAAACTGTAGGATTACATTAGCAAATGTGTATGCGTGAGAGTGAGTCACAGTTTTACACGAGATTCTTCGCAAATCTAGAAAAAATGGCGGAAGGAAATATAATACTGGCAGGTGATTTTAACACAACCTTAGACCCCTCCATAGATAGGAGAGAAAAAGGATGCGTATTTCAAAGGCGCCAGAAGGTAAAAGGATATATATCACACCAGTTGGAAGGCCAGGATAAGGCTCCGGACGGAAAGGTTGTGCTTGAAAGAAATAAAAATAGAAACACAATACATAGTGTAATACTGTATGGTAAAAAGACAAACAACATATAATACACACACCATATATGACTAATGACTATCAGCTGAGATCAAGTGGTGAAGGATTAGTTAAAAAACATTTAATAAAACATATACTAAAACAATGGACATATGAAAAATAAAAAATATATTATTGGAAGGACAATAGCATTAAAGGACCAGCACACTGCAGCAACAGGTGGACTGCCCACTCACCGGACAGAAGATACAAACAGACGGTGGATAATTTCGAGAGTATCCCCTCTCTGCTGCTCACGCAGCCACTGCACCGGGTCAGATCTGTAGGTGGAGAGTTGCACACACCAGCCGGCGTGTGTGCGTGTAGCCTCTCTCGACACTCAGTGGAAGCCGTGCAGATAGTATCGGATTCGCCACAGCAGATTCGCTTGAAGTAATACCATAAACGTCAGCTTGTAACAGCTGATTCGCCACCGTGATATTAGGCACATATCATAAAATGAGCACTGACTTTCCCGAGTGCCTAATGCGCGTGTGTCGAAAAAACAGGTGAAATTGGACTAATTTGGACTCCTATTTAACGGACATTATTGGACACCATTGTAGAACCCCTGGGGAAGAAAGCAGCACGCTTTCAAAATGCGTAGGGTGGGTTTTTAGGACTTCTACTGCGGCATCAGGTCTGTTTCCACTTCCCCGAGCGGATCCGGTGGCGAATCTGCTGTTACAAGCTGACGTTTATGGTATTACTTCAAGCGAATCTGCTGTGGCGAATCCGATACTATCTGCACCCCCCACGCCCCCCCCCTCCTCCTAGGTGTTGTTTTTCCTTTTGTTTTTGTCAATATGTCTATCCCTGTTCATCCTTAGAGTAGTAGGACACAAGGTGCTGTGTCACCAACAGCAGACAAAATGTTTGGACAACAATGTGTAAAAAGTGATGTTTTACCTTGTAAAATAAAATCAATAAAAATAAAGTAAAAAAAAAAAAATTCAGACACCTGCTCTTATTTAATCAGATTAGGGTAGAGTTTATAATAAATTACTCCACAGCTAATGATACCACAGAATGAGACTGAACACGAGGTTAATATTATTTCTAGATTTAAAGATCAATATGAACATGAAATAATAACCTAACCATAGAAAGAGTGAAAAGGTGATATATGCTAAGGTAGTAAACATTATAGGGGCAATCGCTCCAAGGTCCAACTGTGTACTAATGCTAGTGCGAGTTTACGAGATTACATTTTAAGTGATTGATGTCCTTTTAAACAAAATCTAGGGTAACATGGTGAGCTGAGACTTGGGAGGGGATTGATTTTGTCTGGCTACTCAGTCCCATTTGTTTGATGTCATCATTGTGTGTTTAACAATAGCTGCACAAACAGAGGCTCCACCCCCTCCTCCATCACTCCTCTTATCTGTATTTGCTCTTTGGATAGGGATATGGTAGAATAAAGAAAACACTCTTATTACAAACATTCCCCCGCCTATTGGAAATTTCCAATTCTTTTCCACACACCGCAAACTTTGTAAACATATATGCCAAGATCCCAGTCACAAACATAAGATATTCAATGTTAAAGGATCATATTGCTGCACATCTTGGAATGTGGAATATATGAATTAATGCAGAAAGTGGGACCATGGATGCTACATCGGTGAAACGAGCCCAAAACTTCATACCGGAATGAACCTACACAGAAACCTAATTACACACCATGAACAAGGAAGATATTACATTGCAGTGGGACTCCACTTCTCACAGTCAGATCATAAATGACTTAAACATTCAAATCCTCAACGGAATATTTAAAAGCACTCAAGAATGGAAAACATTTGAACTCAAAATAATAATGCTCTTTGACACTAAAAAAAGAAGACTTAACGCTGATATGGGGTCTCTTACATACTATTATATGTTCCCCTGCCTCTCTGTTTTACAACGTAACCATTTTTCACTTCCTTCTGACCCTCTTCTCCCTCCCCCCAGCATACACATGGATATACAGTATAGTCCTACATGCTCTCCACATCACTCACTTTCCCTTATATCCATGTATTGCCCTGTGTGTTTATTTACTATCAACTCTTCCATTGCCTCTCTACAGTACATCATCCTCCTTAGATTGCTATCTTGTTTTTTTTTACATCTGTGTTCAACTCATTGAATATTTTTCAAATCAGTATTGCTGACCTGAGGAAGAGAGAGAACTCTTGAAAGCTTGTCTTATTACATGAATTGTTTGTCCAAATAAAAAAGGTGTCTTCCTTTACTCTGCACTATCGCAACTGGACTAACATGGCTATTTCTTTTTCGTTCAATTATTTTCCAAAACCAGACAACCATACAGTAGCGGCCGAGCTGAGTCTTATTCGGCCGCCACCGCAATGCGCGGGAAGATGCGGGGAAGACGCGGCTTGGCCCGCTGCGTGCCGCGCACCACTGATGCGCGGTCACGCGGTTCAGGGTGTGCGCGAGCGTGGAGCGCGTGCCCAGGGCTCCCCGAAGGTGGGAGGGTGGGAGGGGATGTGGGAAGGCAGAGGGGGACCCGGGGGAACCGGAGAACCAGAGAAGGCAGGTCGCGAGGGGAGAGGAACGACCTGGGAGATCCGGGGAGATCCGGCTGGCACATGACCAAGTTCGGCGCCAGTCCGAAAACATCCGTGGGACAAAACGGGTGAGTGTTTGAGTCAGATGCGCCGCAGCAGTATCACCATGGTTAGATTTGCTTAGGGAAGTGAATCAGACTGTTACATTATTTATAAAAGGTTATTTTCTGGCCAGCTACGTGGGATTGTATCTTCAAGTGGAAAATAACATTATTATGTTATAGTTTATCTTAATGTAGTCAGGTCTCTCTGGACTACTATTCCTTGCCTTAAGTTCCACTGTAAGTCCCCATAGGTTGTGGGCAGTGTGGGCATGAGTCCTAAAGGGAATTCATTATAATGTTCAATGTGATGTTACATTGTTCAGCAGGTGTGAACAATAAAGTTATAGTGGCCTTTCACTAAAGTAAGGGGGGCCTATAACAGAAATAGGCTGGCTTACTAGCCACTCCCCATGGAAGGGAGGAGGAGCAGTCTCCACAGTGAAGGAGAAGAGTAAGGCTACGCTTATAGTGACGGAGACGGCTATGGTAACGTTAGGCAATGCATTTGTTTTGATGCGACGTCACATAGCTGTCGCCATCGCCGGCACTATAAGCGCAGCCTTAGGAACAGAGTAAGATAGTTCCAGAGAGAGTTCTTGTGCTAACCTTCAAGGAGTAAGGAGTGCAACTGGAAGAGGCCAGAATATGTATACTCTGCATAGAGAAGTGGGTGAGGCCTTATCCAAGATGGGATAGAGTACAATGATATACAATACAGTGCATGTACTATGAATATGAATAAACCTCAGTCAAATGCAGTATACATCTGGTGTTGTCCTTGAAACATGGTAATAGCTAAATGAAAGATTTGTCCATGAGGTGCATCCTGAAGCCGCAGGATCCTCTTGGACTAGAGGCGCTGACCACTGAGCAATTCACTGAAACCTGTCCTGACACTCCCCACACCACCGTGGAGATCTCCGGCCTTCTGTTTGCCTCACTGGTATGACCACAGCATCCACAGAATACACCGGTAGTAAGAACATTTCCCAGAGGGTAGGGGAATGAGGGCTACATTAATGAGTGCCTTAAAGCTGCTATATGCATCCATATACTTCTTTGCTCATTAGAATCCAGTGCTCTTAATTGACTGTACCCATTGGTGCAATCACTGCTCACCTTGTATCCTGCCGGAGCAGTGATAAGAAAACAGTAGTCAAGGTCAGCAGGGTATACATTAGGATATCCTGGAGAGGTGAAGTTCCTTGATGGGGTGTAGAATTTCCCACCACATTTTTCTGGGAGGAAATACAAATTCAGTAAGTGAATTGTTTTCTGCTATTACAAAACATTTACAAGCAGATAAGATACTGTGTACTGTATAATAAAGCAATCTGTAAATATTACTACAGTACTTATATTATTTACTTATATTTTACTTCATACAGTATATTTGATTCATCATTGTGGGGAAACCACATTATTATTAATATTAATTTAAGTATTAAGCAACAACCCAAATCAATTCCACAGACGAGCACAATGGACTATGTAAGACAATAACAATAAAACAATCTCGGAGCTTTATAATATAAACTAATCTGCCCCAATACCTTTCTTATTTCTATACTTTTCAATAGGACTTCTCCACTTTCAACCCAGTGTAAGAATTTTTTTCTAACAAAACATTTCAATAGTAAAGCTTTAGGGCCATATAAAACCATAAGTTACCCATCTTGGCCCATTTTAGTTCACAGACCACACTTAATAAAACCAGCGTCAAATCCATGATTTCCGGTGGAATGGGAGGTAAGACGCTTCCAAACACAATTCTAGAACAATATAACGTGATATTCATCCTGAACAAGCATCCCATCCAGATAACGTAGTGTATTATAACTGCCACTTCCTATGTGCTTTGTTATCTGTACGTTAAATGAAGAGTTTGGCATAAACTAGTGTTGCAAGTTTATTTGAAAAAAAGGAACATTTTACATCTATTTTTATACATAGCTTCAAAGACCGTAGAAAAAACCGGTGCACAACTTGCCAATAAACTGATGTAGACAGGAACCAAAATGAAAGGTTTATTAAATTAAATTAAAACAAAAACGATCCTGGCAGATCCTCTGATGCGTTTAACGCACAGGGCGCCCTGTGCGTGAAACGCGTCAGAGGATCTGCCAGGATCGTTTTTGTTTTAATTTAATAAACCTTTCATTTTGGTTCCTGTCTACATCAATTTATTGGCAAGTTGTGCACTGGTTTTTTCTATGATCTTTGAAGCTATTACACAAGTGCCTGATTGCACACTGAAGCTGGAGTACACTTGAGGTCTTTATCCCCTGTTCCTGACCCTGTTCCGGCTACAGGAGTGGAAGTTTCAAGTCACAGCTGCTCTCCCCGGAGGTACAGTCATCACGACGACGTTCGCATTTTGCGACAGCGGACGCAGATGGAACACCAACCGTAGCTGTACATGTGATTACTGAGACATCACAGAAGAGGATTTACTGCTTACTTGCTTCTCCCCTTACAGCCACGGATGAGATCTGATGCCGCTGGGCTGCTATTACCTTTTCTCTCCTCCCCTCGACACCTTTCATCAAGCAACGTACTGTGAGTAAACATGCAACTAGATGGTGCCTATTGAGCTGAGCCAGTTGCTTTTGTTGCAGGGACACAGTGTTTTTGTCCTTATTCAATAGGGGATTGAGGAGTGATAACAGATATATTTATACATCATTGACATCATTTATTTATGCTCACAAAGGAAATCCAGCTACCAATTTTTTTTTTCACGTATGCTTTTTTATTGAGCTCCGACTTTTCGGGGAGCTATTTTAGCTCTCACAAATTGTTTTATTTTTATACATAGCACTAAAATGTGCCCAGCACAGAACATTGAATACACAATTACAGACTGTGACGAGAGAGAGGACTTGGCCCGGGATTAAAGGGGTTACACCCCATTTGGCCACCCTCTACACTCACCTGGGAAGCATGGGGTTAACTGGACTGAGGTCCAGTAATGTGTAATTGAATATATTTAGCCAATCACCTGCAACTGCTTATTGAGCAGTTTGTGGCAGGCCAGCCCCTCCTCTTCTAGGTATATAATCTCCTAGCAAGGTCCCCTTATTTCACTTCACTTACATGTGAGTATCTGTACTGGTATATACCAGTTTTTAATTGCACTAGGTTATACAAGCATATGCTTTGATATTTTAACCCCTTCTGGGCTTATTTCACATAACACTAGTATGCATTTAGCGTAGGGACCTGCTAAAGAGACTTACCTTGACGTGGTTAGCAGGCTTGGCATTATTTGATCAAAGGATGTATACCAAAAGTCTCCTTTTTTCTTATAGATATTTACACCATACATATATATATATATATATATATATATTCCCCATTGATTGCTATCCCTATGGGAGAAGCGCAAGGATTCACTTTCTGTTTTGCCCAGTAATGTGTTTGGCCTTGCTTCAATATTCAAATGTTTATTCCCCTGTGTAAATGTATTGTGTTATCCTGGTGTTTGCACCCACACATACACTAGGTTGATGCGGGAGGGAAGGGGTTAATGTTAAAATAGTGATAATAGCCCTTTGTGTAATTTTCCCGCCTTTTCAGGCTCCATTTTGCAGCCGTCCATTTGTCGCCTTTGAGCCTCCATGCTTTCTAATGGCAGAAGTAGCGGTTTTGGACCTGTTTTCCAGCGACGACCAGCAGGTGGCGTCCCAGAGGAGGAGCGGCGGTTGCCCATTGTAAGTCAATGGGCTCATTGACTTCAATGGAGATTCCTCAACGCCGGCCTCGAGGAACAGGTTGGCAGCCATCCAAACCGCAGACCGCAAAAGCGGATACAATGTCTTTTAAAAGAGTTTAATCACTTTGGTCAAGTTCAAAGACATTTGGCGTGGGAATCTTGGGCTCTAGGGCACCTGGGAATAAAGTTCTTTTTGTCCCTACCCCCTAGGAACCCCCACACACGATCCACACCGGGTCCGGGAATGAGGGACCCCCCATAAGGGGTCGAGCGGAGAAGGAGGGTCGCACCATTGAATCTAATGGCGGCGGGCGCCATGCATTGTCAATGGCGGCGCCGGCCATTGATTCCAATGGGGAAAAACCGCATGCCGAAAAAACGACTAAGTGTGAAATGTTGAAATGTGTAAGTCCATATCTCTGGTTCTGAAGTGACCAGGGGGATGGGATTTGGGTGGCATATAGCCAAGGTTCCGGCTTTAATGCATGACCCTTCCCAGCCCTCTCAGACCAACCAGATGGAGTATGGACGAAGGTAAAGATTTGTGGATTTTCTCATAGACTTCAATGGCGGCGGTTCCTCCATTGAAAGTCATGGCGGGAAACTCCATTGACTACCACGGCGGAGTTGCTCCATTGAAACCCACGGCGGTGGAGCCCGTTGTTTTCAATGGGGATTTAGTGAAACGCTGAGATTTCTTTTTAGCGGAGATTTTTATAATAAAATATGAAACGGTTTACCGAAGGTCGTAGCGGGCTGATATTTGGACCCTACAGTGTACCACTTCTGGCATGGAAAGTTTGGATCCGCTGGACCTACCAGAACCGGGTATTTTAATATGTGTAGGTATTAAAATGTATATGGGGTTTTAGGTCTGCTCTGAAAACTGCAGACTCCATCTGTTATGTTAATAGGCAGGACGAACATCCTGCAAGAATTAACATAGCCTGGTGATCAAAGGCTATTTGCCTAATTGTTTATGCTGGGCCCAGGAACCAGGGAACTTAGTGGTTTTTAAGTGTGATACTTCACACTAACAATGGAAGTCAAAATCTGCTTCAAAGTGCTTCAAAGAGATTTTTGCTAGACAGCTCGGCGCCTTGAGTGTAAGAGAAGTGGTAAAATGGTATATAAGTCAGAGCCAACCCCCTTACTCAAATGTCTTCATTCATGATCTGCATTTATTGCTGTGATGTCAACTGAATTATGGAAGAAATAGCCCATCCTATATCCTGATGGCTTTCTTGTCCTAACCTTTAAGTAAGTGTCCATATTTTGCCTGTTATTTGTATATCTCGTGTGTTCATCTTTATCAAGGAATAAATTATATTTTATCATATCTAAGTCTCGTCCGGTTCAACCCAGTTATATCTTTGGTGTTGTATTATTAATAGCCTGTCTCAAAGCTACCGTCACACAGACACAATACATCCCTCCCCCAAAGAGACTGTAATTTAATTTTGGAGCCTAAGCTACATCTTTTAGACCCCATTCTTAAGCCTCATCCAAAGTGATTGCGACGGCGTGAAAAAGAGACGGCTCCTCTACGAGCTTGCCCATAGTGCCCGTGATGAAACACGATGGTGCAGAACATTTCCAGAAGACAAGATTTTTGAGTTTTGGTGTGTCGGCCAAGCGACAGCCGCGTCATATGGGCAGTTCAGCCAATGAGGGCGGACCAGCCTCATGACATCACAGCCATACCACGCCCCCTGTCGCGAGCGATCTGAAGTCCACAGATCACTCAGGCGACAGGCACGCGCAATGCCATGTTCTCCGTCGTGCGCAACGCTATGCGCTCTGTCGTGCACGCACCTACACTATGGCCTTGGCCTTAGAGGGAGATCTTTGCAACCACCCCCCTCTATTTATGCCCCAATGTCACTTTGATCCTATAAATCCTGCTAGTTCCCAGAAAGTAATTGACACATATCATACGTGTCAGTGGCCAAGACCAGACAGGACAGAGATACACTGTATTATATAGAACATGAGATCATTGGTCATCATTCCTATCAACAATAAGGTTTCATGCTCACCTGCATTATATGTAGCTTTGAAGCCAGTCGCTGTAACTGCCCCATCACTGACAAACTCAATCAGCATCAGGTTTGTGGAGGAGATTAGTCGGGGGATCTTTGCAGCCCCACAAGTCCTGTCCAGTAACACAGGGGATGTCTTACTTGCTCCATCATAAATCTTAATGTAGTCAGAGACACAGTCTGGAGAAGACTGCACATCAAAGGCGTTAAACTTCAGGGAAATCTGGAAATATGAATAACATAGGAATTCAATATGGTTTTTAAAGCACTTGATTTATATGAGTAACAAGCAGAATGTTAACCTCTCTAGCAAGTGAGCAATGTAAAGAATAAACAATATACGCTAAATCCAAACAGGGAAATGCAAATAAGAAAGGAGCTATTGTCCAAATGTTAGTGAGAAAACACCTTAAGTGACTGAAGTCCTGCAGCCGGGATGACTCCTGCTTTGTCCAAAACCCTTATCAGAAGAAAGTATAACAATTTTTTAAAACATAGAAAGAGAATCTAGCGAAATCTCACTCACACATTTTTGGATAAAAAAGCGCATGCAGAGCAATAAGATTAGGGTGCTGGTGTCTTTGCGTTGGGGGAGGGTTCTGCATGCTGTCCCTGCTGCCTCGATGTTTGTGTGCAGCATGGAGTCTTTGCTGCCGCGTATCTGCTTGCTGTATTGCGGTCCCGATCACTTCCTTGTTCATGGGTAGTCTCCACCTCACGTTCCGACATCATCATGTGATGACGCGATGACACCTCACAGTGATGCAATTAGCTCCACCCAGGAATCCTCCGCTCACTTCAACAGGCATCTCAGATCGCCGCTCTCCTCCTCTGACAGACTGCCAATAGTTCCAGCACCAGTAAAACACACCCTACGCGTTTCACGAGTAATAGCTCGCTTCCCCAGGAACATAGATTCCCTTTTTATGTTGTAATAATTGTACAATGAGGATTATCTCTGTTTATCTTACATACTCCATGCCTTCCATCCATGCCCATGGGCATCTCCTTGTTATCTGGAGTTAAGTATTCATGATAAAGTATTCCTACCCATTCACCACAATTGTTTTTTGGTGCGTTTATATTTATCTTGTATCACCACAGATAGTTGGCTATACCAGTGTGTATTATCTTCTTCATCCCTATACCAGTCCTGGACAGGATTCAAAAGGGCACTCATCCAAAGCACGTTCTTATATATGATTTCGTTATCACATATTGCACAAGTGGTCATGTTGCTATAGTAGATACACTTGAAGGTTTACGCTGATTTATTTTTGGTTGTTTCTTAATTTCACTATTCATCACATCCACGCTGAGGACCAGCGCCAAGGAGGATTTCTCTTCAGCACCTCTCTATCAAGTGAAGTTGACTTTATAATCATTCTAATTATTAACTCTTACCTGGCCATTTCCCCCCGGAATTCCATTGCAGTGTAGTGGATAAAAAAAAGTTACGCGATGGTACAGTAGTGTTATGGTTTGCAATTAAGGGAGGAAATGTAAAAACTTCAGATAAGGGTCTCTGACCTCCTAATATTATTTGGTTAGTTCCGTTATTCAACCACTTTGGTTAAACGTAAAGTTACAGTTTGGGAAATCATTTGAGATGCAGGGTGAGGGCAAATCAGTTGAGTCAGTAAACCATAATTGGACATTACCATAACTTTAACTTAACACATGTTCTTATGGAAGCAACTATTTATACAGTATGTAAGAAGCACAAAGTAAACAGACTTTGTCACCTGGTTACTTTCGTCTTGTGTTTGAGTTGGGGGTTACAGTACATATTACTCTCAGGAAGTAAACGCCTTTAACATCATTTGTATTGTCTTGATACTTTTGTAAAATGTTTTCAGTTTCTAATATCCCAATTTGTATCATTTTAGATAATATACCACATTACGCCCCATATTTATTAAGACACCTTACAGCCCATTCACTTGAATAGTGTTTTACAGCACTGTGATGTGTTCAATGGCATTGCACAGTCTATTAAATATCGGACTATGAGTGACGGCAAAAGTAGAGCCATTCTGGATCATTGTAGTTGTATCAAATTAGTATTGCTTTAAATGGGCCATTTTTTACTTTGATTAATCGGGTGCAGTGTTTGTGTGTCAGATTTTTCATTAATCCCATGGATAAGTTACCTGATCAGATGGGGTCCGTATCAGCCAGACACAGTTGGCATTATTCGGGTATGCAGAGGGGTAATTGGCTGAGATCACAGTTCCCCTGGATTGATGGAGCAAAGAGCTGCAGATATCTGAAGGGAGGTAGCCAGGAATTGTAACATTAGCACAAGTACATCGCTCCTAAATGTTCTCACCTTGATCTCTTTAATCATTCTTCCTACTTCAAATTCCATCAGAATCAAGAAATAAAATAGTCATAATTTTAATGAAAACCAAGGCTGAGTATTTAAGTTTCCTCCTGCACAATCTCAGTATCTAACACTCAGCTCATAGCGGGGCCGCAAACAAATTTCCCTCCGACCCATGTCCGTGGTCTTGCGAGTCTCTCTATTTCACACCTTACGACCCCCCTCTATTTCCCCCCGCTCTTCCCATGTATTTCTCTGTTCTCCGTCTCGCTCCCCCTCTTCCTCATTCACCCCCTCTCTCCCCCCCCCTCCATCAATTACCCCACTCTCACTCAATCCCTTCCCCTCCAGCATGTATTTCTTTCCCCTCTGTCTCATTCTTACTCCCTTTTTCCTGGCTCTCTCCTCTCACTCTCCCCCCTCTATCAATTACCCCACTTTCACTCAACCCCCCTCCTAAAACTCAATCCCTCCTCCCCCGACACAGACAATCCCCCCAAAATACATAACAAAAAAATATGACACCACCCAAATACATATAAAAGAACCCCCCCAACCCCAAACATACATATAAACCCCTCACCCCCCAAAATTAATTTATCTACCATCGGGATGGTCAGGCCGGGACCGGTGGCTGCGGGGGTCACGGACGGCCGTTGCTGCAAGTTGGGCCCAACCTCTGGCCGGGCCCGGCTGTTGGTCCTCTTGCCGCCGGGCCCCGACTCTCACCCAGCTGCGGGCCTCCCTCACTCTGTCCCAAGCCAAGCTGTTGGCATGCAACAGGCCTCTCTTTTGCTGATGCACACCAAATGCTGAATGCAGATTTCTTCTGGTGACCATTGACATCAGAGAGCACCAGCGTGTGCCAGCATCCCAATCTCGGCGTGGGATTGTAAGGAATCGGGGAACACATCCTTTGCGATGTGTTCCCTCCTTTCTTGTCTCTGCACAGACCTCCGCTCTGGTACCAACGCTTTTGCGCACCCCTGCCCTGCTTACAGAGTGCACGCACATGCGCAGCTCTTCTAGCGCTGCCACAGAGCTTATCTTCACACCCCGGATGCGCTCATGTGACGGCGTGCACTGCTCCCAAGCTGCGAGACAACTAATCCTTGCCACGTCTCCTGCAGCCTATCGCGGCTCCCACTGGGGTCGCGCCTCTGCTCCGCCTCCTGTCCTATTGGTCTATGCCTGCTACAAATATTTTGCTCATGCTCAGACTCATTGCTAAGCATAACTTGTTGTAGCCTTGTGCTCTTGCGTCTGTTGTGCCTTGCTCCTGTCTCACTCTCTCTTGCAGTTTTGGATTCTATGTGTACCGACCCGGCTTGTCTACTGAACCCTCTCTGGATATCGACCCCGGCTTACCCTTGACTACATGTACCTCTCAAACCCAGACCACAGCTCTATGTACTTCTACGATTCTGATATCTCCAATCCCAGACTACGGCTTAACGGACTTCCACTATTCTGACCTCTCCATCCCAAGACCTCGGCAAGTATCTGGATTAACCCATTCTCTCCAACCCAGACCCGGCTACGTTGGCAACCGCCTGCCAGGCACGCTTCCGCTGCTGTGGGTGTGTGGTTCCATACTTCCCCACCTCAGTACCGGGGTCCTGTCTTGCTCGTGGGTAGCGCAAGTGTTACAGGGAGGCCAATAGCTGAGGGAGAACTGGGGTCCGGTGGCAAGAGAACCAGTAGCTGGGCCCAGCCAGAGGTTGGGCCCAATGTGCAGTGCCGGCCGGCTGAGCCCCCGCAGCCACCAGGCCCAGGACACCTGTCCCGGCTCTCCCCCCTGTCGGCGTCCCTGGCTCATGGCCTCCTTACCACACTGATACAGCTTGTTAATTTTAGAGATGTCCAGCGAGCTCAGTCCATATCGCTGTCCAATTTGTACAGATCGATTCGGCTTGGGTACTATGGTATCTTTTCCAAATGTAGTAGTGAATGTATCCCTGGGATATAGAAATTGTGTGAGAATATATTGATCTGTATGTGGTTCTGCGGAGCAACGTAATGTTAACCAAACCAACTGGGAAATGGTAAAATACCGCCTTGAAATGAATAACTTAGTGGTACAGTGATGTGATGGGAAGACACAGAAAAGTTCACAAATAACATTCTTTAAGTGATCACATACCCACACAGGTTCCAAAAATCAGACAAATATTTCACAGCTGACTCTACAGTGTGTGGGGTTTTACCTTGCATAGTGCATTACAGACTCATAGTCATATTCCAGTCCCATATTATTCGAGCCATACATAAGAAAGTTGGTGAGATTTCCTATGAAGGGTTGAAAAAACAAATACATTAATATTTTTGGTTTCTTGAATATGCCTAAAGACTATCTATTGTGTCTATGTTAACTGACACCAAAGTACATAGGGCCATATTTCTTAAGGGCTATTCCATAATACACCCGGTGCCGGAAGACACCTTCTGATCCCTTAACTTGGATGGGCCATAAGGTGTCTTCAAGCACCGGATGTAGTCTCATGGAATTGCACTGCTTATTAAACAAAGGCCATCATTTATTTAATGTACAGTAGTAACTTTCAGCACTATGTTAAAATATACAAATTTTGCAGCTTACCTGGTGATATGTATTGTTCCATGATAGTAATATAATTATCTCGGTCACTTCTGCTGTGTTCGTGGACAAATCCAATAGCATGGTTTATCTCATGTTGGATACTTCCTTTATACATACAGCCATCTCCTATAGACACATTCTGAATACCACCTGTCTTTCCTACGGAGGACCAGCACCTGGAAAAAAAATACGGTATGGCAAATGGAAGAAAAAAAAACATAAGTTTCGATTTCATACACAATAAAAAGCAAACAGTCGACGCCTACAATAAAATAACTCAGTGACTAAATTCTGACCAAATGAAGGACCCAATCAAGGATATCAAACAGTCCTGAGAAGGACCTTGACTGAAGTCTCACAGCACAGACAAACAAACATGAAAGACAAAAAAGGCAAAGAAAAAAATCATAGTGTAACCCTAATAAATGAACCATAAAAATTCAAACACATACGAAGAAAAACCAAATAGCTATTACAATTTAATAAAACAGTGTAAATAAATATAAAAAAGACAAACAATTGCTTATTTAGGCTTGGGACATAAGCTGAACAAGTTCATCCACTATGGGTAAAATTAGAATCCTACTTACAGCAAAGCTGAAATAACAAGCCCATAGAACAGATCTCCTTGCTCCCCAGGTGTATAGACCTCTGCGGGGAACGCCACACGAGTCCTCCGGAGCTCCGTGCTGCTCAGACAAGCACCGCCGCCACGCTCACAGACCCGCTGGTCACGCGGTGAATAGATGACGTCACTAAATAGCGCAACAGCGCCAAAAGGTCCTGGAAACCGATATAGCTCTTGGTACTTGTTACGCCGATGCTCGCCACAAACCGGGACCGGACCGCGGGGCTGAGGTGGGGTTATATAATCACCGACCTGAGTCCACGCAGACTGATCCGGAGTGCGCAGTTCATAGTCGTACATCGCAGGGTCAGGATTGGAGAAGGCAGCATCGTCGTTAATGAAGCAGGAGTTCGGCAACAGGAAATCAGGAGTGCCCCGCTTCAGCTTAGGAGCGTGAGCGCGGGGGTGGCTTCTGCGCGAGGAGCGGCCTCGGCCCATGACGCCGATCTCAGCAGGAGGAGACAGCAGGCTGGCCGAAGTTCACCGCAGGGCAGCGTCGGGAAGAACCAACGCTTCAGCGCAGAAGTCCAAGGCAGGTCACTGCAAGAGGATCGCAGCAAGCCGCAGGAAAGGAAGGGTAGCCACTGCTAGGAGGGAATGCAGCAGGTACCGGTGCTGGCAACACGCTTCAGCACAGACGTCCCGGGTAGGCCACTGCAGGAAAATAGCAGCAGGCCAGTGCTGGCATCAACGCTTCAGCACAGACGTCCAGGGCAGGCCACTGCAAGGAGATAGCAGCAGGCCGCAGGAAAGGAAGGGTAGCCACTGCTAGTAGGGAATGCAGCAGTACCAGTGCTGGCATCAACGCTTCAGCACAGACGTCCAGGATAGGCCACTACAGGAGAATAGCGGCAGGCCACAGGACAGGAAGGGTAGCTACTGCTAGGAGGGAATGCAGCAGTTACCAGTGCTGGCATCAACGCTTCAGCACAGACGTCCAGGGTAGGCCACTGCAAGGAGATAGCAGCAGGCCAGTGCTGGCAACAACGCTTCAGCACAGACGTCCAGGACCAGGCCTCTGGATACTCAGGAACTTGGAAGGTAGGAACGCTAGGAGAGAGGCCTGGGGTGGTTTGTGGCAGAGACAGTAACATAGAGGTAGGAATAGTTATGCTCGGCGCTGGTTCAGAGCCAACGCCTAGAATATAAAGGGCGGAGATCCAATCACAGGAGGAGGGTGTGTGAGAATTCCTCCAATGAAAGAACACAGGGCAGAAGCTGCAATGAGAGGCAGCACCTGTGCCATAGATTGCCAGAGGAAGCTTGCAACTGCACAGGTCTGCACGGCAATAGTCAAAGCCAGTAGTGGATTCCTTACAGTACCCCCCCCTTCAGGTGAGACCTCCGGACGAACAAGATCCATCACAGATTTGGGGGACATGGAATTGTTCCTAAACCTCCTTAGGCGAGAGGTGGCGTTGAAAGCCCATAGTTTGTTGGGATTCCTTACAGTACCCCCACCACTGGGTGAGAAGCCTGGGTGAACAGGACCATTCATAGGTCTGGGAGACATTGAGTTGTTCCTGAAGTGTCTCCGGCGAGAATTAGGTCCACAATCCAGATGTACATTGGCGAGTGCCATGAAAGACAGCGGTGCTACTGCAGTTCTTGGTACATGGACAATGGGACCTGAGGGCTCCGGAATGGGAACATCGGAAGGACAGTAGCCAGGTGTCCGGTGCGTAGTAATAGTCCAAGAGTACGGGACACAGAACACAGATTGTCGGACAAAAATGGCAGAGGGACCTTCAGGGAAGGCAATGTCTTTGGTGAAATCAGCACGGAGGAAGTTGCGAGAGTCTTTAGCTTCCAAGGAATTCCGGGTGGTGGTTAGCAAGGGAATGGGGCGGGAGGGTTCACTACACACTATTGCAGCGGTACTTTTGATACCAAGCAGGGTTGCTATCCCAAGCAATTTGCGAGAGTCTGTAGCAGTGTGTATGCAACTCATGGTACTGGCAGTTGAAGAAGGATCCGCTTCCTTTGGTTTGTGATCTTTAGAGAGAATCAAATCCGAAATTGTGGCCTTGGCGAAGGACATAATAAGCATGTCTATACCCATAGTGGACCCATAGAGAACAGGAACGGACGCTTCAGGTAAAGCGACGAGGTCCAGTAAGGGTGTCTTCGTCTTAGGGAGAGGCCAATTGCCATACAGAACGGGCACTTTGGGCACCGCACAGAGACCTGCGAGTAAGGAGTCTGTTTGAAAGGTGAGAAAACAGATTTTATCCAAAAAACAAGGCAGGCGGTTACGCGGTGCATCAACCTTAGGGAAAAAAGTCTTGGGGTTAAAGCTGGGTGCCTCCAACACAGAGAAAGAAGACAGAGAACTAGAGCTTGGCTTCGGAGTGGAGGTCCCAGGTACCCAGGTTTCACATGATACTGTGGGAGAAGCAATGCAAATTGTTACTGTTTTAAACATAGGGTCTTTAACATCGGTAGCTCCAGGCACCTTTTTGAGAGGTAACCCTAGTTTTGGGACAGGACAGTCAATAGCAAGTACCCCAAGTATTGTGGAAGACACAGAGAAAAATAAGTCCATTTTAAAGACGGGATCTTCTGAAAAAAGGGAACGTTCCAAATGCGATACCCCTGAGTTCGTGGTAGTAGACATACAGTCAGTAGTGGATACCCCGAATACTGTGGGCGAATCAGCGTGAAACAGTATTATTACAGGAATGGGCATCCCAGACTTAAAGTCATTTTTAATCATCCCGGAGGCTGTGGCATGATCCGTGAGAGAAACTGGGGTAAACTCTCCAACAGACACAAGGGACATCTTGCTTGTTACAGAATTGGGTCCCTGAGAATCCCTAGTGAGGGCATCAGACTCCATGGGAGACTTAGTGACAGGGGTTTTGGAACTGATTAAAGGAATTGCAGGTATCACAGATTTAATAGGAGAAATACCTTGCAAAACAGAAATTTTAGTAAAGATGATAGGCATCACAGATAGGACAGACAGAAGTAAGCTAGGCAAGGTTGCTTCTATAACAGAAGATTTGACAGCGGCAAAGCTTAACTCAGCGGCTGCTGGAGAACTTTTAACTACAGTGAGAAGGGACTGCAGATTTACAAAGTCAGGGATAAAGGGAGTCTCAAACTTGAAAGCCTGATCCTTCAAAAAGAAGGGCCCTAACTTTAATGGTACTGAGAGAGCAACAGCAGATACGCTGATCTCAGTAGGGGTCACTTGGAAAGGAGCATAATATGTACTGTTCGCTTTAAACCCTAGGATTTGAGAAAAGGAGAACTCAGACAGTGCAAGTGGGGCAACCACGACTGTGCTGGCCTCTGAAGTGGGTATTTGGGAAAGAGTGTCTGGGACATCAGAAACGACAACAGATTCCACGAAAAGGGGTCTATGCTCAGAAGCAGGGGTCTCAGCTCTCTGAGTGGCAGACGGGGTGAGTGAAATACCTAGGAGTAGGGATTCTGCGAACAGGTTTAGAGAAACAAACGGCTCCAGAATACTTTTTACTGGAGCCAGTATATTTGCCGAGAGTTCAGGGGGCATAACCCCGAGAATTTTAGCCGAGTCAGAGGACAAAAGGGGTTGATCCTCTGAGGCTAAGGAGGTGTCCCTGACTGACGAACTAAAGGGATCTACCAAGGAAGGTTCACAGGGCTGACCTGCAGGGGTTAACATAGGAAAAACCCCAAGGGTTAAATTACTCTGTACCTGAGAATCAGAGAAATAGAAGCTAGTCTCCGAGAGTGGGGTCATAGGGGGTTCTGCCTCTTGCCCTAGGGACCTATCATTAGACTGCGGAATACTAGGGTTAGCAGTAGGAACCTCACAGAGCAGACTAGCAGGGGTTAATACAGAAAAAACCTCGGAAACAGAGCTTAGAATTTTTGGTTTAGGAAAAGAGGGCAAACAGGATTCATTCTCTGGTGCTAGGGAAGACACACTGACCTGGGTACTGCAGGGATTTACAGTAGGGAACGCATAAGCCTGACTAGCAGGGGTTAAGACCGAAATAACCTCAGGGACAGAATTTAGGGAGGTTAACTCAGGATTAGGGAGCGTGGCAGCTTCTTCCTTAGCGGGCAGCGACAGAGAAATGGTTTGACCATTCTTAGGAGAGAGAGGTAACCCCACAGGTTTAGTAACAGGACTGGCAGCACAGAGAATCTGCCAAGCAGCAGCATAGCTGGCAAGGAGGGGATCCTGTTCTATTATGTGAGTGTCTAGTGTTGAGGAAAGTACATGGAGTGTATCTTGAGACTGGGCCAACATGAGGAGGGCGCTCTGTTCTACTAGATGAATGTCCAGTGATGAGGCCAGGGCATAGATTGCCTCTTGGGCGTCGGCCAGTTCCATAGGGTTCACATTATCCCAGGTTAAAGGGGAATCAGGGGAGCGAATACATTCGGCTAGAGACTGTTTTAAGTTCAGGATACAGTAAGCCTTAATAAAGAGATCACAACGGCATTGTCTTTGCAAAGGGGTTAAACCTTCATAGGTAAACATTTCATCCATCAGGGGTATTACTTCACACAAATACTGGCCTTCATAGTGGGACTGATATGCAGGCCGGGACATAACTTCAGTTGGTAAATTGCCATCCCCCGCCACGGCGCGGTCCGGTTTTAATGGGCCGAGCATACTGTTACGCCGATGCTCGCCACAAACCGGGACCGGACCGCGGGGCTGAGGTGGGGTTATATAATCACCGACCTGAGTCCACGCAGACTGATCCGGAGTGCGCAGTTCATAGTCGTACATCGCAGGGTCAGGATTGGAGAAGGCAGCATCGTCGTTAATGAAGCAGGAGTTCGGCAACAGGAAATCAGGAGTGCCCCGCTTCAGCTTAGGAGCGTGAGCGTGGGGGTGGCTTCTGCGCGAGGAGCGGCCTCGGCCCATGACGCCGATCTCAGCAGGAGGAGACAGCAGGCTGGCCGAAGTTCACCGCAGGGCAGCGTCGGGAAGAACCAACGCTTCAGCGCAGAAGTCCAAGGCAGGTCACTGCAAGAGGATCGCAGCAAGCCGCAGGAAAGGAAGGGTAGCCACTGCTAGGAGGGAATGCAGCAGGTACCGGTGCTGGCATCAACGCTTCAGCACAGACGTCCAGGATAGGCCACTACAGGAGAATAGCAGCAGGCCAGTGCTGGCATCAACGCTTCAGCACAGACGTCCAGGGCAGGCCACTGCAAGGAGATAGCAGCAGGCCGCAGGAAAGGAAGGGTAGCCACTGCTAGTAGGGAATGCAGCAGTACCAGTGCTGGCATCAACGCTTCAGCACAGACGTCCAGGATAGGCCACTACAGGAGAATAGCGGCAGGCCACAGGACAGGAAGGGTAGCTACTGCTAGGAGGGAATGCAGCAGTTACCAGTGCTGGCATCAACGCTTCAGCACAGACGTCCAGGGTAGGCCACTGCAAGGAGATAGCAGCAGGCCAGTGCTGGCAACAACGCTTCAGCACAGACGTCCAGGACCAGGCCTCTGGATACTCAGGAACTTGGAAGGTAAGAACGCTAGGAGAGAGGCCTGGGGTGGTTTGTGGCAGAGACAGTAACATAGAGGTAGGAATAGTTATGCTCGGCGCTGGTTCAGAGCCAACGCCTAGAATATAAAGGGCGGAGATCCAATCACAGGAGGAGGGTGTGTGAGAATTCCTCCAATGAAAGAACACAGGGCAGAAGCTGCAATGAGAGGCAGCACCTGTGCCATAGATTGCCAGAGGAAGCTTGCAACTGCACAGGTCTGCACGGCAATAGTCAAAGCCAGTAGTGGATTCCTTACAGTACTCAAATGAAGGAATTCCTGGCTGATCACAGCTCTATGGGGGAATGAGCTAGAGCTGTGATCAGCCAGGAATTCTCTCATTTGAGAGAATTTGTGCTGTGAGACTTCATTCAAGGTCCTTCTCAGGACTGTTTGATATCCTTGATTGGGTCCTTCATTTGGTCAGAATTTATTCACTGAGTTATTTTATTGTAGGCGCTGACCGTTTGTTTTTTATTGTCAGGTTTGTTTGATCTGTGTTGGTTATTTTTGCCTAGACGGCCTCACTTTTAAAGTTAAAGTTTGTAGTAGTCATTGTAATATTATTATTACTACTTTAATTTTTTAGCATTAGCGCTGCAAACACTTATTTTCTTGTTCACGATTTCCTTCACAACTTACATTTTTTACAAATTGCATTTTAATGAAACCAGATTCTTCCCTATTTTTCCTTTACCATTAAATCACATTTCTTTTGGCAAAAACTATTCTGAGATTCTCATATGGAGAATATTTGTATATATGACAGGTTAGGACAAAATATTGGACTGTATGAACAAATTATTTGTCATATGATTTAGTATTTAATAATAACATGCAAGAGGTCACTTCTGGCACGTTTGAGGTCCTTGTATTCTTCATGTAGTTGTATTAGAAAGCAGTGGCGTACAAGCAGTGGCGTAACTACTCTTTAAGGGGTCCTCGGGCAACGTCGTGATGCCTCTGCGTCACATGATGATGCATCGCCATGTGAGGTCACGTCGCCAATGCAACGCAACGTCACACGATGCAGAGACATCATGGTGGAGGGCTGCTCTGTTTCAGAGGCCCCACTCTCTCCAAGGCAATTAGTTTCATTGCTGTGGGGAAGAGTGCGGGGCTTCTGTAACAAGTTAGTTATGCCACGGTTAGAAAGACTTCCCTCTATTATTTCTTTAAAGGGCATGTCACTAGTTACATTTAGTTGCTTGTACAAGCTACTGGAAGAGATGTAAGCATAAGAACTCAGTTCTGGTAATCAGGCTTGTATAAACGTTACAGCTGTTACCATTCACTAAATGCTACAGTACCATTGCTGTGTCTGTGACAACACAGAGTCCTTTGTCATTAGTGGATAGTATAGATCTGCATATCTTTAATCCTCCTTAGTAATTGAGCTAGAGAATATGATTCCAGATGTCTCCTCCAGTCTATGAGTTCAATCTAAAGGGCTAATTGAACACTGGCACAGTGAGTAATACATGGAACCCTATAGTGATCCATGAGACTAAGGCCTGGGACCCGCTGCGCCCAGCGGCGCGGGCGGCTGTACGGGCTTTCCCCACCAGCAGGGGAATCCTCCCGAGCCGGTCCCGGTCCCCCCTGGCTGCACAGCTCACTACACGCTGTGACGCGTCAGCCGCTAGGGGATACAAGAGAATTGTAATCCCTAGCGTCGACGCGTCACGTGGTGTGGCTGTGAGCCAATGGGGAGGGGAGGCTTCGGGAGGAGGAGAGGCTTCGGGGAGCGGGGAGGAGTGTGGAGTGAAAGCAGCGTGAGTGCATGTCTGTGTTTGTGTATGTGTGTGCCTGTGTGTGTGTGTGTGTGTGTGTGTGTATGAGTGCCTGCGTGTGTGTGTGTGTGTGTATGAGTGCCTACGTGTGTGTGCCTGCGTGCGTGTGTATGAGTGCCTGTGTGTGTGTTGCTTTACTTACCTTCAATCAGCAGCTCCAGCCCGAGTCGTGGAGGGAGGGGGGGGGGAGAGTAGCGGGTCCCTCCGCTCAAGCCACACCCCCCCTCCCGCTCAAGCCTCCCACTCCCGCCCCCCTCCCGCTCCAGCTCCTGCTCCCTACAGACCGCATATCGCGGTCTGTGTCTGTCAGCGCCCTGCCTGTCTGCAGTGCGGGAGCGCTGACGGAGGGAGCGGGGCCTTAGTCTAAGTAAGGAGACCTGCTATGTAGGAATCTGAGTGGCTTCTCTACTGCGCTGCTATGTAGGGCTTAGTACTGCCATAATACTTTGGATATTTCTGCTATATTACACTGCTACAGTATGAAGTGTATGTACGGCCCTGTTACCAGTAACTGTATCATCTTGTTGACCTGTTGTGAGTCTAAGACTGGGAGTTTAGAAAGTGGTGAAAGGACAGCCTGCTATAGTGTCCTGAAGCACAAGACACTGGTACCTGTAATTTAACAATATGTGTACTATGGACTTCAGTTAGTAAGTAATACTTCTTACATGTTCATTGAACCCATTATAATACCTAACTGTGATAATCCAGCCCATCCAATGTGAAGAGCCTCCATATGACAGATGTCTGCTGGCTGCCAGGGTCCTACCCCAACTAAGCAGAACTACCAAACGTATGGTTACTGTGTTGCCTACATTGATAGTTAGATAGAGCAAGTAAAGGTTCCTTGCTCAGTATTCCATGCAAAAGATCAATCTGAGGCTCCTGATCTCTCACCCCATTTATCATGACAAGAGACAACAACAATGCCACGTCTAAAAAAAGAGGTCTGGAAGGTTTTGCTGCTGCTTTACATCAGGTATAAAACTAGATACTTTGTGCAATTCAGAAACCTAAAGCAAGATATTAATCAATCCTACTGTTCATATACAGAAGTATCCCCGCCCTAACATTAGAACATACCCATCTGCAGATATAATGTTGATGGCATTCTCCTCTGTTGTGTAAGGTACAAAGCGCACACAGGTCACAGTTTCAAACTCCTGCATGGATGCATTTATCAAGGAGACTTCCGCGTCATCTTGGAGAAAAAAGATATGAAAAAGAAATCATTACAGTTGGGGAGGAGAAACGGAGATCTACTAATATAGAATGGAGACCCCACAATAGAAGAGATGGATACTCACTGTAACCAGAAGACATGATGTACGGCACAATGACATTTCCAGTGCTGGATTTGTCCCACGTGCAGTTAGAACAGTTACTGGCGCTGCGACCAGGTTTAATTGCAATGTCCCCTTCACGCAACAGCTTCTTGCTGTCTGTATTAAGGATGGAAAAGGAAATCATCAAAATTCCATTCAGTGTATTTAACAGCGCAGAAAGCCAAAGAATAGAATGAGCTATTTCCCTAATGTACTGTGAACTAGATGAATGAGGTGCACATTTTCTATGGACTGACAATAATGATGCATCATATGTCCCTGGTTCATTAAGGGGTTTACTAGGTCCATATATCACATTGTTAGGGACTAATAAAGATTCCTATAATACAGATGGGGGTTTTAAGTCATGGGCCCTGGGTTATCAAAGGCTTGTAATGGGATCCCTGTACATTTTCCAATCTGTATAGTGCCAGATCTGCAGAGAGGTCCCTGCTCCTTGCAGCACAAACTAGGATTCGGTATAAACTCTGAAGCCGTCAGGGAGTTTTTCTCCATATATTAATGGTTTGATGTGAGATTGTCTGTATTTCTAAACACCAACTTTTGGTCTTTATTACATTTCACTGGTAAACATGTGTAGCACTGTCCCCCCCCCCCCCCTCCTCTGGGAGATTGCACAGCCTATGCTATGTGTTTGTGGTGCACTACCTGTTTGGAGCAGGAGATACTGAGCTGTCTGCGGTAGAGTAGAGACTTGGACAGGCTTAGGTTCTTGTACGGTAGTTCTTTCTCTGGTGTTCAGCACCTCCAGCTGTAGTGGTCCCAGGGTGTCCGGACGTCAGCCCCCAATACTGCACTCTTCTCCCTCCTGCCCAAGTACTGATACTCAGACAGGAGTGTATAGTAGAACAAGGATCTTTATTTGCATCATACATGGCAGGCATCCACTGCAGTTCTCCCTACAGTGGTGCAGAGTCTTGGAAGTCCCAGACTTCTAGATGGTGCAGGCTCTGGTCTTACAGGCCTTGGTGGCTGAGCCTGATGTTCACTCAGTCCAAGGACTGAGGGTGAGCATGCTCATCCCTGCCATGGGAGAAGCTCACTGCTCTTTCTTCCTCTCTTCACCAGAGCAGGAAGCAGACTGACTAACTTTGCTACACCCACTTGGAAGACTCAAGAACGGACGTTCTCATGGACTGTACTTATCCCTGATAGGCTTACACAGGCCATGCATGAGTCACCACCTTAATTCCATCACTCACAAGAGGTGCATAAAGGAGGTCCAAGAGCCCGTAGCTTTAACCAGTCACTGCCTGTAGCTAACAGGATTTACATAACAGATATAAAAGGGAAAGAAAGGTACTATGGAACATACCCTGTTATACTCTACCCTGGGTGAAAAACCCAACACCCTTGCTTGGGGTCCAAATTTGGTACACCATCCATCATTCTGGAACCTGCAAAATGACACAAAAATTTTGCACAACTATTACCGTATTTCCTCGATTGTATGACGCACTTTTTCCCTTTTCCATGTGGCTGAAATAGGACTGCGTCTTACAATCGATGTACTGAAAAACAAAGAAACAAAAAAACAGCTAGAGGGCGCTGCAGTAGAAGCCGCCCGGGTTTTCTGTGTGCATCAAACATGGCTGCAACCACAGCCCCCCTCCTCCCCCTCATGCAGGGAGATCAGCTGGAGATGCCGGCTGGGTCTTCTGGCCTCCCCCCCCCTCCATCCCATCCGTGCAGAGAGATCACGCCCCCTCCCCTCCGTGCAGAGAGATCACGCCCCCCTCGTCCTCCTTTGGGTGTAGAGAGTTCAGTGCCGGACACAGCAGGCCCCTCCTCCCCCCGTCACATTTCTGTGTGAGCTGCACATGCAGAAGGAGCTGTGTGTGTCTCTGTGTTTGTGTGTCTCTCTGTGTGTGTCTCTCTCTCTGTGTGTGTCTCTCTCTGTGTGTGTCTCTGTGTGTGTGTCTCTCTGTGTGTGTATCTCTGTGTGTGTATCTCTGTGTGTGTGTATCTGTGTGTGTGTGTTTGTGTGTGTCTGTCTGTCTGTGTCTGTCTGTCTCTATGTCTGTCTGCCTCTGTGACTCGGTGTGTGTGTGTGTGTCTGTCTGTGTGTCTCTGTGTTTCTCTGTGTGTGTGTGACCTTCCATTCTCTCCCTCTCCCCTTCCCTCCTATCCCTCTCCCCCTCCTATCCCTCTTCCCCCTCTCTCTCCTCCCCCCCTCCTTCCCCCCCTCTCTCCCCCCCTCTCTCTCTCCCCCCTCTCTCTCTCTCTCTCTCTCTCTCTCTCTCTCCTCCCCCCTCTCTCTCCCCGCCTCACTTCCCCCCCCTCCCTCTCTCCCCCTCTCTCTTTCTCCCCCTCTCTCTTTCTATCCCCCCCTCTCTCCCCCCTCTCTCTCTTGTCCCCCTTTCTCTCCCCCTCTCTCTTTCTCCCCCTCTCTCTTTCTATCCCCCCCTCTCTCCCCCCTCTCTCTCTTGTCCCCCTTTCTCTCCTCCCCTCTCCCTCTCTCTCTCCCCCTCTCTTCCCCCCTCTCTTTCCCCCCTCTCTCCCCCGCCTTTTTCCCTTCCCCCCTCCCTCTTTCCCCGCCTCTCTCCTTCCCCCCTCTCTCTCCCCCGCCTCACCCCTCTCTCCCCTCTCCCCCCTCTCTCTCCCCTCTTTCCTCTCTTCTCTCTCTTTTCTCTCATCTCTCTCTCCCCCCCTCTCTATCTCTGCCCCCAGAAAAAAAATTCTGTACCTTTAATACAGTGGTTTTTTTCCCCCAATTTTTTTTTATTAAATCAAGGTTGCGTCTTAGAATCGAGGAAATAGGGTAGTATATACCAGCAGATGATACATTACAAAAAACCCATATCATTCACTGACTACAGCGATGATATACATTAAACTTAACCCGACAGTGTGGAGCTATTTATAATACTGTGAGGACTAGAGGGTCTCGGCAACCGCAGCGCGAATCTCCCTCACCTCCTGCTGCTCCCGCTGCCATGGGACATCCCCCTCGCCAGCGCCAGCCACCTCCCATTGCCCTGGGGCGTCCCCGTCGTCTCCGGTGCACGCCTCTGCTCCGCAGACTCTTCCCTCTCACGCAGCAGCCATTAGTCCCGGGCGCGCGCTTAGGCAGCGCGCGCCGGGTGAAGATAATTTATTCACTGCACTAGCAGTGAAACCATGCCCTCAACTAACGTACAGGCTATTACCCCAGAACAAACTTGCTCACCTGCCTGCCAATCAATGGGACCTATCCAGAACAGCTCCACGCGCTCCTTCAGGCCTGCCTGCGCTCCCGATTGGTCAGCCGCACTATATATTGCCTGTCTTGCCCCTTATTCATTGCTCGACATAGTATCTCTTGTGGATGTCTATTCTGGCTCTCTTTCTCTCTTGTCTTCGCTTATTCAGGTTACGACTCGGCTTGGTGGACTACTCTCTTTGGCTCTCGACCCCGGCTCCCACTTGACTACGCGGTTTCTAACATTCCACAATCTCAGCTTGGACTTCGACTTTCCGGATCTCTCCTATCCCTGACCTTGGCTAACGGCAACTACTGCTTCTATTCTTTTAGCGGTACCGGCAAGTATTGCTTCAGCTATTTCCACCTGGCCAGGCAACACCCTAACACCACACTCCGGACACGCTCCTTCAGCTCGGGTGCATGCACATATACGTCCCCACCTCAGTATAAGGGATGGGTCTGGTCTCGGGCAGCATCGGCGTAACAAATACCTGGGATCCGGCTTCTTGACAGGCCATCCCTCGAAAGCCCCCCCCCCCCCGAAATATACCTATGGGCACCTGCTTCTTGGCGAACTTCCACTCTGTTCATATATACTGTATACAGTTGTGTGAAAAAGAAAGTACACCCTCTTTGAATTCTATGGTTTTACATATCAGGACATAATAACAATCATCTGTTCCTTAGCAGGTCTTAAAATGAGGTAAATACAACCTCAGATGAACAACAACACATGACATATTACACCACGTCATGATTTATTTAACAAAAATAAAGCCAAAATGGAGAAGCTATGTGTGAAAAACTAAGTACACCCTTACTGCTTCCATAGGAATTAAGATGCTAAGTAGCAGACAGGTGCTGCTAATCAAATGCCCTTGATTAATTGATCCTCAGCTAGTGTGACCACCCCAATATAAAGCTAAAGTTTTAGCAGTCTGGAGCATTCAGGTGTGTGTTAACACAATGCCAAGGAGGAAAAACATCAGCAATGATCTTAGAGAAGCAATAGTTGCTGACCATCAATCTGGGAAGGGTTATAAAGCCATTTCCAAACACTTTAAAGTCCATCATTCTACAGTGAGGAAGATTATTAAAAAGTGGAGAACATTCAAGACAGTTGCCAATCTTCCCAGGAGTGAACGTCCCAGCAAATTCACCCCAAGGTCAGACCGTGCAATGCTCTGAGAAATTGCAAAAAAAACAAGAGTTACATCTCAGATTCTACAGGCCTCAGTTAGAATGTTAAAGTTTATAACAGTACAATTAGAAAAAGACTGAACAAGTATGGTTTGTTTGGAAGGGTTGCCAGGAGAAAGCCTCTTCTCTCTAAAAAGAACATGGCAGCACGGCTTAGGTTTGCAAAGTTGCATCAGAACAAACCACAAGACTTCTGGAGCAATGTCCTTTGGCAGATGAAACCAAAGTGGAGATGTTTGGCCATAATGCACAGCACCATGTTTGGCAAAAACCAAACACAGCATATCAGCACAAACACCTCATACCAACTGTCAAGCACGGTGGTGGAGGGGTGATGATTTGGGCTTGTTTTGAAGCCACCCGATCAGCCCTGCTTAACTCTAGAACCTTCCGACCAGCTCCCTGGCCGTGTAGTACCCAGAATCCTGGATCCTTAGGATTCACCTTTTGGCGCAAAATTGAAGGGCCCTTAGGTATACGGACACCTAACTTAATTTCTCTTCTCTTAAAGAAAGCCTCTGCTGACTCCTCTGTAGAAAAGCACCCTCCTCACACCAATAGTCAACTATGGGGCCATTAATTAGTATAAACCTTGTGTACTTAATTTCAGGGGCATAACCCTGGAACATGGGATGCCACCATTTTCGGATCTCCTAGGATAAGTATTCAGATCCAACACTAGCATTTCTGGCGCGCACAGATAAAAATGCACTTGATGGAAAAGACGGTGAAGATGATACTGATTCATCTGATTCTAGGGATTGAGATCCCAAGGACCTCCTAAAGGAGTGATATGATCCTCTTCTCCCAGGTCTCTTGACACAGCTAGGCACTGGAATTTCTCCCTCAGATTCCTCAGAGCTCCCACCCCCACATGGCCAATTTCCCACATTTGTATCAGGGAACTTTGTTAATACAAACGGTGTGACAGCAGGATCTATATACTTTACCCTCTGGGAACGACTGGTCGAGGATGGAGCAGTGACAGGGGCAGAATGGGCCTGGGCAAAGTCAACAATGTCCTTCACAGGGGTGCGTGAGGTGGGACCTTTACTACTAGGGCCTGTTGCTGGGGCTTAAGCAAGTTCAAAATCTGTCCTGTTGATAGGGGCTGTCCTTTGCCTTTGGTTGGTGATATCAGCTGGGGTTCAGCGGCACGATGACCCCTTCCCATTCCTGCAGGGGCCGGTGTAGGTGTAGGGATGCGCTGATCCTTTCTTGTGCCAGGATTCACCTGACAGGTGGAATCAGCGGTGGTGTGACCGACTTAGTGACGTCATCCACGAGAGACAATCTCTCGAGACCACCGGGGCAGCTCAGCCCGGTGCCAGTGATGATGTCACTTCCGGTAAGACCGCTAGTTCGTCATCGAGCTGTGCACCGGACGAAGCCACACCCGGGGCCTCAATTAGGTAGTCTGTAGGATCTGCTGTAAAATAGGAACGAGGCGGCTCACCCACAGCAAGGTAGGGGACATCAATCGGTTCCTCCGCCGGCATATTACAGACAGCACCGGTGTCCTCTGGAGTCGCGGAGCTTCTAGGCCGTTCTGGAACCTCCGCAGCCTCGGGGATGGATGCGATCGGGATGGTCTTCTCTCTGTACGGCAGGTAGGCTGTGGGCTCTTCTCCAGAGGTTCCACCTGGTAGAGATCTTCTTCCTCATCTAGGGGGGACACCTCCGCAAGGATAGGATGCCAGGGCGAGCCAGTCACCCGGGCGACCATGCGTATGGAACTACCTTGCTCCGCGGTCACCTGGGGACTCACACCCCAACACCCCTGGGGCAGTCAACTCACCCACATCGGCGTCGACAGGTTCTGATCCCAAGCCTGGGACCGTCGGTACCATCATCAGGGATTGACCCGGCCGTTGTAGGGCCCACGGGCCCACAGCAGTGTTTGCTGCAGTAGAAAGGGCAGTAGGTGGCACCGGACTACTTGGGCCTCTGGCCACATTGATAAGGGCACACGGCCCTGCAGCTTCCGTGGCAGGGAAGATGAAAGAGACCGTACCAGTCGGGGTCACGGCTCTTGAAGGAGGCACACATACATCAGAGGGCACTGGGCTGGCAGGCCGCAGAAAGAAGGTGCCACCGTGCTGGCACCGCACGTCGAGGCCAACAGGGCCACCAGGCAGGTGACAATGCGCGCATAGGCACCGCAGATGGACTTGTCCTCCGACCCTCACCATCAAGTAGCTACCTGGGAGGGAGTAGTTGGAGACTTCTAGGTCGAGCGCTGCGATAGAGGCAGCAATATTGAGGCAGTATTACAACAGCTCTTTTCTCTTTGGCAGCTCACAGATGAATGATCACTTTGGAGGCAGTACAGAACTCCCCCCAGCAATAGACTCTCTCTGAATGACTAAACAGATAGTTAGCTCCTCCCCTGGGTGGAATCAGAGGCAGAGTATTTCTATGTAGAATGGACATAACTCAGCGGAGCCAATCAGAATAAGCGGCGGCACCTTCGTTTGGAGCCGAAAGCTTGCAACTGTTTTACAGATCTTTTGCAAATGTTGCACTTCATCCCATGCGGACCCATTTTCTTGGTGGGAGCGCCATTTTGGACTCATGCACACCCCACCACGTGGTGGATGCCATTTTGAGACCCTGTTTTGTGTATGTAAATTTTCATGAGGCTGCAGATAGTCTAACGCAGCACTATCCCTCAGCTAGGCAAAACTCCACTTTGTAAACTGTACTTGCCACTACATCAGCTTAAGATACTTATGACTCCCTGTGCTCCAATGACTGGATATGCCACCCCAAGGGTTCTGACCTCTCAGACTCACTATATGGATATCTTTAGGCTTCCTCAAACCCCAGGGTGACTAGAACCAGAGCTATAGTCCTCTGTTTTAGCACAGTTTGTCCATACAGTCAGCATAGCATCTCTGCGAGGTAACTCTCCCCCTGACTACCCCTAGATTCCCTCCTGACTGAGTCTAAGTATCTGAGGGCTCGACCTGTATGGCATCTGCTCTGTAAAACACTAAAAGCCTGTTCTGCATCTCAGCAGCGCCTCCAATTGTAGCACTGTTCCCACACTCTCCCCGCCCCCCACCCCTCTGGGAGATTTCACAGCTTATGCTACATGTGTGTGGTGCACTACCTGTTTGGAGCAGGAAATACTGAGCTGTCTGCGGTAGAGTAGAGACTTGGACAGGCTTGGGTTCTTGTACGGTAGGTCTTTCTCTGGTGTTCAGTGCCTCCAGCCATAGTGGGTCTCAGGGTATCTGGAAGTCAGCCCCCACTACGCACTCTTCTCCCTCCTGCCCAAGGACTGATACTCAGACAGGAGTGTATAGTAGAACAAGGATCTTTATTTGCATCATATATGGCAGGAATCCACTGTACTGTAGTTCTCCCTACTGTGGTGCAGAGTCTTGGAAGTACCAGACTTCTAGATGGTGCAGGCCCTGGTCTTACAGGCCTTGGTGGCTGACCCTGATGTTCCCTCAGTCCAAGGACTTGTGATCTGACTTGTTGTGGAGAAATATGTATAGCAGTGAATGTAATAAGGAGAAACTTATGAGCAGTCACTAATTGGAATTCTATGATGACTTTCATTCATTGTGTTAACATCTCTATAACTGTAACTGGATGGTGATATATGAAATCCCTGTGGACTGATGTATTTAGTTTGTATGTATTGGCTGCTTTGACTGACTTATTTGAGGCCATAGCACTTGTTTTCTGAAGTGATATAGAAATCAGTATTGGGAGCACATGCTTTTGGAGATCATTCCTTTGGCATTACCTTGATTTGATTGTAAAATCCTGCTGAAGACGTCCTTGGGCTCTGTCGTTTCTTTATCTCCTGTGGAAAAAAAAAAAAACACACACACACACACACACACTGTGTAACAGGTACTCGATTTTGTTTCTATTAACAGTAATATTTTTCAACTACAGTACATTATCTTTTAGCGTCTGCTTAGCAAATGTAGCTGCATCTAATGAAGATGCTTCTCACTCTATATCAATGTTAAAGCTAAAGGATAACCAGTAATAAGCTGCAGGAGGGTTATGTGGAATTAGAGGAGACTCACGGGGTTTATTCACTAACGTGCTCCAGCTGCAAAACTCAGGCAGAACTAGTGCAATAACTGCACCAGAATTATCTAAGGAAAATGTTCAGTTGTTTTCGATGGGATTCCTTCTCTTTCATAAATATGAGGCTTTTCCCCACTGGTTCGGCCCCTGTTTTGCAGCCCAGACACTTTAGTAAATAGATCCCAAGATGTGTTTCTCTTGTTATGTAAATCATGGCGCTGGAACATCCCATTGATAATTATACCTAACCAATTATTTAGAATAATGAATTATTCTTCCATTTAGAGATATTCCCCACCTTGCATTAGAACTACTAATATAAACAATATGTAAATTATTGCGCTGGAACATCCCATTGATAATTTTTCTTGACCGATTATTTAGATTCCTTAATTATTCTTCCATTTAGTTGTATTCACCACCTTGCATTAGAACTACTAATATTTTATACGATATACTGATCTTATAAAACAGTTTATGCCACCCTAACAGCACTATAATAACCCAAGTACGACACACACCTCACCTCCCTACTACAAATAAGAGTCTAACGGGCACATTCATTTTTGTGTCTGTTTGCATCACTTTATAAAGGTAATTGTGGTAATTGTGTGTCTGCTTGAAGTGTGTG
The DNA here is from genome assembly GCF_040206685.1 of Ascaphus truei. NCBI lineage: Eukaryota > Metazoa > Chordata > Amphibia > Anura > Ascaphidae > Ascaphus > Ascaphus truei. Next base: position 28,194,390 of record NC_134489.1, read on the forward strand.
GAGTGTTACCGGATGGATATATTTGATATATACTGTACTGTACAGTATATATCAAATAACAACTGATAATTGATGATTTTCATTTTAGTTATATACTGTATGTTTAACTTACCACTTTCTTCAAGTTCCCTAAAGAAAACCTGCAAGGAAATGGTTTTATGTTACTATATGATTGTATATAGATTAAATGTATAATAATTCATAATAAAAATTATATGTATTAGGTAACATGCTGAAAAAGAGGAACAAATCTTCAATACACAGGTAACATGCCCACATAATATGTTCTGTAGGTCTATACTATCCATATACAGATAGTTTTTAAGTCACTCACCTGTAAAGGTAAACCCATGACAGGTCCCAGCAGACAGGCCAGAAGAGGGATGTATATTCTCACATCCATCATAAGGTCTAATAAGTTTCTCTGAATATCTTTGTCCTGCACAAGTGTGAGGGGTCTCTGATCTTCTCTCTCTGGAGCTCTGTGTTATACGTCCAACCTGGTGTGCCCCTTATTTTCAGCGATGGGGCCAAACAGCAGCCAATCAGCAGCCAGAATGAGAGATCTGAGGATATACCACGGCTTTTACTGCCCGAATGTCAGGTTGCCAAATTTCTAATGTGTGACATGAGGGTTATGAGACCTACATACCAGCAGCTTTTATTAAAAATCTTTTCAATGTCACGTTAGTCATGGTTTATATTCATTTTTTAAACTGGGAAATCGGGATTGGCAAAGTATAACCAATAAATGTGACCTCAGGGGTGTGAAGAGAAAACCAGGGCAATGTTCAGCTAATATCATGATACAAACAGTTCTTTCCGCATGTAAACCTTAGCAATAACTATACAATAACACTTTCCCCAGATAACACCACATAACCTGTTATAACCAGTGCTTTGTTTCTAGAAAAAAAGGTGAGGGAACTCTGACGTGAGGATGGGACCGGGGACGAAATTATTCTTAGACATGCGCAATAATATGCACATTTATTCACATTTCAAAATCATTTTGAATTTAGAGTAACTGTGCTGCATCTCCCTGTGCAGCTCTTGCAGGCGATCACAGTGTTTTTATGTATGGGGTGCCGGTATTTCCTGCGCATTTAAATGTCCCGGTCATGTGACGCGGGAGATTTAAACAAAGCAGGGGAATACCAGCACCCAATACCCGGGCCTGTAACTCAGGAAGCAGGGGGGCCTTCGGACATGAAATGAATGCAGTTCAGCTCCAGAAACCCAGTGCTACAATACGTTGTTAAAATGTAAATGAAATCAGCTTCGTTACCTTAGTGGCTAGCCGCTAAAGCAATGAAGGGGTTAAACCTGAGTACATGGTTTCTTGAAGGTAAAGGGGGTGGGTGAAGGGGATAGTTTCCCCAGAGGGGGTGGTTAGGCCGGCCTGGAAGGTTGCGGGAGGAGTTAACCCCTTCACTACCATAGCGATGGTAGGCGCTATGGTAATGAAGGGGTTAACCACTCAGGCTACCCACCCGAGAGGCCTATCTACCCACCTTGGGGCATCTACCCCCTTCACCCAATCCCTCTACCCTCAAGAAACATTAAAATATCACCCTACTACCCACCTCCTCTACCCCCACCAACCTCCCCTCCCCCCAACACATACAGTACAGTAATGAGAAAAATCCAGATTTGGAAAATAGCTCATTTGCACATTAAAAATAAAACATCCAGCCAGCATAAAGGAAATTAAAATTCTACTTACTGTACCCTTGCCAGGATGAAGGCTGTCCTCATCACAGTCCTCCGCATTCTTGTTCTCCATGGGCAGCAACATAACATACCAAAACAAACTAATGGCCACTAACACCTTAATCACCTTAACGGTTAGTAACCACTATAGTAATAAAGGGGTTAACCACCCTTTCCCTGCTACCCACCCGGGAGGCCTAACCACCCTCCCCGGGGCACTATCCCCACCACCTCCACCCACTGATTGGCACAGTGGTACACCATACCCATATAATATGTCCAGGGCCGCCGACAGGGTGGGACAAAAGTGACTAGTGTCCAGGGCCTGGTGACTGTGGGGGGTCTGGCGGCTGGCGCTGCAATTTGTCCCCGACCTATTGGCCAGGTCTGGCTGCCGGCTGTGGCCGAGCCCCAGCTCTCCATCAAATGCAGGACTCTGTCACTCTGCATCCCAAGCCAAGCTGCCAACCTGTGGTGGCGCGCGATGGACCCCTCTGACGTCAGCGCGCCGGAAGCAAGCTGGGCCTCAGCTTCCGGTGCATGCTGAGTTTGGAAGCACGGCATGAGACACAGAGTGAGGAGGCCTGCAGCTGAGCGAGAGCCGGGGCCTGGCCATAACCGGCAGCTGGGCCTGCCCAGAAATCGTCTCCAACTTGCAGTGCTGGCCGTTCCCAAGGTAATATTATATATGTTGGGGGGTTGGGAGTCTTTTTATATGTTTTGTGGGAGTGGTGGTCTTTTTATGTGTATTGGGGTGTGGGGGTCTTTTTATATTTGGGGGGTGGGGGTCTTTTAATATGTATTGGGGGTGGGTGGGGGTTTCTTTATATAAATTTGGGGTGGGTGGGGATCTTTTAATACGCCTTGGTTTTTTTTATATGTATGGGGGGTGGGGGGTGGTGGGGTGGGTGTCTTTTTATACATGTTGGGGGAATAGGGGGTCTTTTTATATGTACTGGGGGGTGTGGGTCTTTTTATTTTACGGGGGTGTTTTTTTTACATGTATTGGGGGTCTTTTTATATGTATTAGTGGGTCTTTTTGTATGTGTTGGGGGTCTTTTTAATATGTTTTGTGGAGTCTTTTTAATATGTATTGGGGGAGTGTGGGTCTTTTTAATATGTATTGGGGGAGTGGAGGTCTTTTAATATGTATTGTGGGGTGGGGGTCTTTTTAATATGTATTGGGGGTCTTTTTTATGTATAGTGGGGCGTGTGGGTCTTTCTTTATATGTATTAGGGAGAGTGATTTGTCTTTTTATATGTATTGGGGGGTGTGGGTCTTTTTATTTTACGGGGGTGTTTTTTTACATGTATTGGGGGTCTTTTTATATGTATTAGTGGGTCTTTTTGTATGTGTTGGGGGTCTTTTTAATATGTTTTGGGGAGTCTTTTTAATATGTATTGGGGGAGTGTGGGTCTTTTTAATATGTATTGGGGGAGTGGAGCTCTTTTAATATGTTTTGTGGGGTGGGGGTCTTTTTAATATGTATTGGGGGTCTTTTTTATGTATAGTGGGGCGTGTGGGTCTTTCTTTATATGTATTAGGGAGAGTGATTTGTCTTTTTCATATATATTGTGGGGGAATGGTGGTCTTTTTAATATGTATTAGAGGAGTGGGGGTCTTTTTAATATATATGGGGGGTGGATGGGGGTCTTTTTAATATGTATTGGGGGTGTGGGGGCCTTTTTCATATGTATTGTGTGGGAATGGTGGTCTTTTTAATATGTATTAGAGGAGTGGGGGTCTTTTTAATATATATGGGGGGTGGATGGGGGTCTTTTAAATATGTATTGGGGGAGTGGGAGTCTTTTTAATATGTATTGGAGTCTTTGATATGTATTTTGTGTGGGGGGATTGAGTGAGAGTGGGGTAATTGACGGAAAATGGGTGAGTGAGAGGAGGTGAGGGAGTGTTAGAAAAAGAGGGAGTAAGAGTGAGACACAGGGGAGAGAAATCAGAGGGGGGTGAGTGAGGAAGAGGGAGTGAGACGGTGGGAGAGAAAGACATGGGAATAGGGAGGGAAATAGTGGTGTGAAGTGGGGTGGGGAGGTGGGGGTTCTTGCAATACCACCGACACGTAGTCCTGGGCCCCGGGAAATCTGTCAGCGGCCCTGAATATGACCATGGTTTGCCACTATGGCAATGAATGGGCAAGTTAAAAAAAACAGGCACAAAAATAAAACACATGACACTTAAATAAAACAAGCATTTCACAATCAAGTCATTGATTGTGTCTATGGTAATCCATGCCTACAATATATGGGCATGGATTGCCACACTGACAATGAATGGGTAACCTACTGTAAATGAAAACATAACACAAAATACAATACAAAACAATTAAATAAAAACAAGTATTTGACAAAAAATACATTGCTTGACACTGTGCTTTTCTATAGCCCGAAAGGGGCATAGATAAACACATTGCAGTTAATGTGCATCCTAAAAAAAAAAAAAGTACGCCATCAAATAAAATACAATCAATATTTTTCTTACCTTTGTCGGGGAAAAACTCAGTCCCACACTTATTCCTTCTTGGTAAGCAATTTGAATAGAGACTTTTATTGCAACAGCCGTTAGCAAGAGTGTATTTAATGCAAATCAAAACATTGCTGTCTGACTTAACACAAAGGCACTGAACAATAAACTCTAAGTTAACTTATACCAGTAAAAGGGACGGGCGTACATAATATCACAATGTCAGCACTTATGACTTCATTGACATCTCACTTTTCTTTATCTTGTTTTTCTTGCAGTTACGTGGTTATACATGTTGCAATTTATTTTAGCAGATTAAGCAAAAAGAAAACTCATGTGCTAAACTACCTCATCTTTCTCAAGGCCGACAGCTGGTACATCTCTCTCTCTCTCTCTCTGACTCTACAGGGGGAGTTAATAGATACGACGAGGGTCCCAGCTAAACAAAGAAATTACAGTTTTAGCATTAAGGAAAGTTTGAATCTTATTAAAAGTTTGGGGTTTTGTATGTTGGCAAATGGTGAATAATTAGAATGAATGGAAAAAATTAGCCTGGTAATAATTGTTACTCAGTTTAAAGCTGCAGTCCAAGCAATATCCTACATGGGCATTTAAAAAAAAAAATAAAAAAAAAATCAGATCTGTACTTTGAGAAAATACTTGTAGCATTTGTGTTTTAAAAAACACTCTGAAATACGTTTTTTATGTATTATAATGTCAGTCATTTTTTTGTTTCTATAGCAACCATTTACAAAGTCACAGCCCCTCCCTTTTCTGAAACAAGCTCTAGCACACCCCTTTTCGAGTCCTGCCCTCTCTCTTGCAGTGCACCAATTGCATCTAGTGACTGCCAGGACATATGATCTTTCCCACAGAACTTTGTATCTTTGGTCCTGCCATTTAGTGAACCCCCGAGTCGAATCTTCGCTGATCGGTCACAGGAGAACAGATCGTTCGGCAACTTAGCTAATTACTTATCATTGTGTGGATTGTGTTGTTGCACATATTAAAGGAGGAAAACAATAAAATAAATAATAACAAATGGCAGCTGGGACTGCAGCTTTAATTGTTTATTTGGTTGCAATGCTATCATTGATACAGTACTTTTAAACTCATATGTTAACCTTTGATGGGCTGTAGCAATACACTTGCAGAGATTGTCCTATTGTATCCCTGTGTATACTTTGTAACCACTAAGTTAATACTGAATCACTTCAAATAAATAGAAAACACTACCTAGTTGGTTGAAGTAAAATGACTGCAGATGCACTGTGTAACCCTGTGATAAATCTGTAGTATGCTGTCTGTTGGCTTTAGTGTCAATGCTGCAATTCCATCAACTAACTCTGTGTAAAGGAAATTGGTAGTCTAGACTCTAGAGGACCCGAGCACAGTGCTGGCTGTAGACATAGGCCACAGGGTGTCTTGGGGAAATGAGATCCTACAAGATACTCACTATACACAGTGTGGTGAGAAGGACAGTGCCGAGCGCAGACGCAACCAGACCGGAGCTTCCCTCTTACTGGTCTCTTAATTGATGTGCAGCATCATCCAATGACCCACAATTCACTGGCCAAACAACAGCCCCGCCAACCGATATACGTTTCAGTCCAGGAGGGAACTTTTTCAAGGGCTATTCGCTCTCCCATTTAACCCTAATGGCTTAGTGTCTTTAATTGGACAAGGGCACTAGATAAATGTTATAAAATAAAATAAAAAATAGAGGAACTTCTGGGGGGCGGGCCTTGCTAATGGCCGTATTTCAGAAGTGCTCCACACAAGCCCTTCCAAAAATCTTTAAAAAAGATTAATTCACCCCAAAAATTACACTGAAAGCACATGAGTAGTGCAAAAAAATTCACACTGCAGCAATCACCCTAACAAAGACACCGGACGTCAGATCATGCGGGCTGCCAGGCATGGAACCGAGGACCAGGAGGAGATCAGAGGAAGGATGTACGACGGTGGCGGTGAGGCGAGAGCCGTAGGACAGATCGGGCTGCCGTGGATCCCGTACCCGACACCTGTCAGCACAAACGGAGCCAGCGAAGTCTCTGAGCGCCGCAAAGCCGTATACCGGCTTGCAGCTGACAGGGCTGAGCAAAAGACCGGGCAGGGAGGTAAGAAAGATTTTTTTTTACCTGTTTCTGATCTTCAAGGTGGATGGTGTTGGATTGCGCTTGATGACGTCACGGTACGAGAAATTGCAGATACGCCAGGATTCGGAGGGTGAAGACTTCTAAAGGTAAGTAAAATATTGAATGTATGAAATTGTTTTTATTCAGGTTTTTTTTTATTGTATTTGTATTTCCTTTTATGTATTTGCTTGCCCATTGAATGAAACTGTATTAATCTGTGTCCCTTTAGGGTGCAGATAAATTCAGTGACAGCCAATGCATTTTTTGGCAAATGCTTGTTTTCTATTGATTGTTATTTGTTCGATTTCTGTTTATTGTTTGGATGAAATTGTTTTGAATTTGGATGGCTTGTTTTTAGAATATTTATTTTGTTGGCTAGTGTTTTAAAATAATTAATAGTTTTGTTGGCTAGTGGTTTTATTTGATTCATAGTTTGCTTGGATAGTTGTTTATTTAATTGTATTGTTTTGGAATAACATAATTGTAATAATTTTGCTATTTTGGTGATAAATAATTATTTGTGATGTGTACTATTAGGCTATTTAGATCTTTTATTGTTGGGGTGTTTAGGTGCTTGTGTATTTGTTTGATTACTGTGTATTTTTGGCATTAATTATTTTTATTAGGTTAACCATTGAGTGCTATAGTGGCTTATCATGCCCATATTATTTGGGTATGATATACCACTATACAAATCAGTGGGTAGAGGGTGGGTATTAGCCGCTAAGGTGATTAAGGGGTTAGGGCCCATTGAATTGTATTTTTTCTTGTATTCTTACTGGCATCGGAGGACATGGACCTTCTGTATTCTGACGAGGACACCCTTCAGGATGGCAGGGGTAAGTAGAAAGGTTTATTTACTTTATATATGCTAGCTGGCTAATGTTTTAATTTATAATGGGCAAATGAGCTATTATCCATATCTGGATAATAATTATTTTGCCCATTAATAAACTGTGTGTTGTGGGTGATTGTTGGGGGTAGAGGAGGTGGGTAGCAGGGTTGTTGTGTTTATTGTTGTTTCTTGGGGGTAGAGGTATTGGGTGAAGGGGGTAGTAGCTCCAAGGGTGGGTGTTTAGGCCTTCCGGTGGCTAGCGGGACTCAATAATCCCTTCATTACCATAGCTGTTCCCACCCCTATGGTAGTGAAATGTTAACTCCTCGCACAACCTTCCAGACAGGCCTAACCACCCACCCTGGGACTACTACCCCCTTCATCTACCTCCTCTGCTCCAAAAAAACGGCTATTGATGTTTAACCCTGTCATTGCCTTAGCAAGCCACTAAGGTAATTAATCTGTTTTAATATACATTTTTAATACTAGTGTAGATGAGCAGGGGGTCTACGGAGCAGAACCGCATTGATTTCAGGTCCGGGGACCCCCTGGTTCCCTACATAAAGGCCCGTTTTGGGGTGTTGGTATCTCCTATGCATTTAAATCCCACCATCACGTGATTGTGGGAATAAAATGCATAGGAGCCCGACACCCCATAACTGGGCCTGTATCTTGGGAAGCATGGGGTCCCAGGACTTGAAATCAACGTGGTTCTGCTCCAGAGATCCCCTGCTCATCTACACTAATATTAATTTTTTTAGCAAAAAATATTAATTTCAGGCGAGATTTGCGCAAGGAGAGGCGGTTCTCTCTGAGCAGCTCTCTCTGCAGCAGAAAGGAATCGCCGGGTAAGGTTTTTTCAGAGAGGCGGTCTTCACTCCGCTGGCTACTCGCTCGTTTTGGGAATTTTGCTATCACAGGTACTGTAATCGAGGCTTTCTGAATACCGTGATAGCAACAATAAAAAAAACTGGCAAATTAAATGGCCCAGCGATTCTATTTATGAACGCTTTTAGAATAGGCCTCACAGCCTCCAGACATAACAGAAGGAGAGAATAAAACACCTGAACCCAGAGAACAAGAAATGTCCTCCACAGAAGCCACGGCTAAAGAGGTGCTAATGCTAATTTCCCCCTTTATTTGAAGAAAATATATCAATTCTAAAAAATATAATGCAGGAGCCACTGTCACAGCTTGGCTCGCATGGGCACAGGCTGGAGGAGGGGGAGAGCAGGAAGCTGGCCTGTGAAACAGAAATCCAACCATTACAAAGTAAAGTAGATTCTGAATCGAAAACTACTGTATAACAACCACACAGGAGAACCTAGACGATCTGGCGAATAGAAACCGTAGAAACAACTTGCGTATCATAGGAATTCCAGAATCTGTGAGAGGGCAGTCAAAATGGCTGCCACAAGCACTGAAAATGCCAGGCACAGTAGCAGACTTACAAATTGAATGAGCGCACAGACTGGGACCAGAAAGAGATCAGGACAAAGCTAGACCACGTCCAGTTATCCTGAGGTTCCTCAACTACACGGAAAGAGTGAATGTGCTGGCAGCCTACAGGAAACAAGCAGACCTGCATTATGAAGGTAATAGATTATTACAGTTTAAAGATTTCTCAGCCCAAGTAGCACAGAAATGGAGGGAATTTTCCCTACTGTGCAAAGAACTGTACCACAAGGGCAAGCAATTTGCACTACTCTACCTGGCAAAACTGAGAGTCATGGAAGATTCCAAGACCTTTCCATTTGAGGCACCAGAAAAGGCACAAAAATCATGAAGGAAACAAGAGACAAGAATGTCAACTTTGATTTGCCAAACGCTAGCAAATTTCCCGGGATGGCAAAATACCACGATAAACGTGGCACAAAGTTAAAAATTACAGCTTGTTGCTGTTTCTTAAATTGGGTCACGAATAATATAATGGAAAAAGTCAACCAAAACCAACACTTTTCTCATCTCCAAGTCACGAAATATATGGAGGTGGCCACTCACTGGGATGGGTCACCCCCAAAGAAAAATAAGCGAGATGGAAAATCCACCCTCTCAGAAGTGACCGGATAAATGTAGGCACAAGTAGAAACTAAAGCAGACACCAATAACTCCCATAATCTCCTGGAATTTTGGAGGCCTTAACTCACCAACAAAGGGGAGGAAGATACTTTCCCATATTAAGAGATCTAAAGCGCACCTCCAGGAGACACACTTTCTAAAGGAAGACACCAAAAGAGTCATAGCACTATGGATCAAAGAAGTAATTGTGACACCATTCACAGGAAAGCAATAAGGAAATGCAATATTAATAAATAGAAATGTGAACTATACCATCGATAAAATTCTGAGAGACCCGGGAGGAAGATATCGTATGGTTGGCATAACCATAGAGGACTCTAGAATGCTGTTGGTCAGTGTGTATGCCCGAACTTGCCTAACCACTTTTATTTTTTACAGATTTTTACCAGAAGATCCTGGATTGAGATGCAGCTAACGTTGTTGTGGGAGGGGACATAAGTGTGGTGGAAGACTGGACATTGGACAGATCAGGAGGCAAAAGTGTACCACACTACTCACACTTGCAGCTGGACATTTTAAAGTCCTTCAGGGAAACTCTAGTGCTGGTAGACCCCTGGAGAATTGTAAATCAGTTACAGAAGGATTTCCCATTCTTTTCATATGCACACATGTTCTCAAGAATATTTTGGTTCCTAATATCAACCAGCTCAATGCAAAGAATCAACTCTACCAAAATAGAGAATATTATAATCTTAGACCATGCACCATTATGGATTAATATTAGACTAAAAAATCACAAAGATTTCTTATGATGATGGCGCATTCCCACTTACTTAGCTAAGTCAAAAGAGTTCAAAGTTTATCTGCGGAACCAATTGTCCCACTTTGAGACAGATAACGAACAGCAAAAGGTATAACCCATCTTGTATTGGGATACATCCAAAGCAGTACTCAGAGACCACATACTTGCTTACTATAGAAGGAAATGAAAAATTTTGAATATTAAACTAAACAATCTAAATACACATTTAACATAAGCATTCCAAGCATTTAAGGCAAACAACACAGCTCGGAACCAAAACATCATTCCAGAAACTAAAGAGATATACGAGGCGCTATTGACTGAAAGAGCACAAACCCAACTCATATACCAAAAAAACAGATATTTTAGATGGGGCAATAAACACAGGAAGATTTTGCCAACCTAACAAAAGAAACCAAATTAACTAATCAACTAGTATGTATTTGTACAAAGGAGGGCAACAGAACAACGAAGACAAAAGAAATATGTGCAACTTTTCTAAACTATTACAAGAACTATACACAACAATCCCAGATGATAAAGATTTAGGAGAAAAATGTATAAAAGAAGCGGATCTTCCTCACATCTCACCAACAAATAGTGAGGAAGTAGACAAACCAATAATATCCCTAAAGGTGCAAGAAACCCTCATCACCCTTAAAAACAACAAATCACCAGGACCTAGAAGTAGCAATAACGCTAACTAATATATACAGTCATATAAGCAAGACATAAAAAGCTGTAAAATTTAAATCTTGCAAAAATAATTGTTCTCCCAAAGCCAGGCAGTGAGCCAGAACAACCTTTGTCCTACAGACCCATATCCCAGATTGTAAAATTCTAACAAAAATATACACAAATCGTCCAAAAAATATAGTCCCAAATATAATATCCACTGAACAAACAGGTTTTGTTCCTTGGAGACAGTCAGTCACAAGTGTAAGATCTGCAGTGGTGGCAGTGGTAGCTCAGGGCAATCCAATCGGAACCATATAAAGTAATTCTAGACACCGAAAAGGCATTTGATAAAATAACATAGGCACATATAACCAGGACACTCCAGGCTCAACATATTTGGGAAAAGTTTATAACGCTAATTAAAACTATATACGACTCACCCAGGGCCTTTATCACAGCTAATGCACTAAACTCTAACTCTTTTGCCCAGGGCCGCAGACAGATTTCCCGGGGCACAGGAGTAGAGTTACAGTACATCCGGGGTCTCTTCTCCCCGCCTGCCCCAGTCGTATTTCGAGTCCCCCTTCCATTTCACCTCATGAGTCCCCTCTATTTCCCACCCTCTTCCCATGTATTTATTTCCCCTCCTTCTCACTCCCTCTTCCTCAATCACCCCCCTCGCATGTATTTCTCTCCCATGGATCTCACTCTTACTCCTTCTTTTCCTCACTCACTCCCTCACTCCCTCCCTCTCCCCCTCTCTCCTCTCACTCAATCCCCCCACAAAATACATACTGTATAACCCCACTGCCCCCAATACATTTTTAAATAAAAGCCCCCCAATCCCCCAATACATTTTATAAAGCCGTGACACTGCGGGTCGTGGCTGAGATCCAGACGTGGTCTGCTTAAAGAAGATCAATATCCACATCTCTACACATATGTATGGAGGTTCCAAGAGAAGAATTCATTAGCTCTCCATCTATTATATCTAATTGAGTTTGTTTTTATATTCTATGTATAAAATACTGCGGGTAGACATTAGTGCAGAATAACTATTTACTGTACTACCAGTTTAGTCATGCTGGTTTTATATGACATACTGTTTTATAGACTTTAGGGTCTTTTAGTCCAACCTCTTTTTAATTTTATGTATATTATATGTGTAAAAATGTGAATATTATTGTATGATGTTAGCACTTGTTTTACTTAAATATATGATGTGTCCAATCGTTAGCTAGATCACCTTACAGAATGTAAGGCTACAATAAGACAAAGGGTACATAAAGCCTTTAGGTGTGGGTGAAGATTAATACTCCTGATGAAGCGATTCTCGCGAAATGCGTAGAGTGTTTGGAGCTTGCCGATGACTGTGAAGGATCTGGAGAGCGTCTGCAAGAGTTCCCGCTCACCTCCGGAAAGATGAAGCCGGAATTGACGGAGTGGGTCATGTTAGAGCGTGGATGCAGACGTGACTGGTGTGCACGGGGCTGCGGATGAGACTGCAGCCCACCCGGCTCTCGGGACACCTGTATTCACATGCCTGTTTTAACTTATTTGATGTAAGCCTTGAATCTGAAGGTTTTTTCTATTTAGAGTAAATGCTTTTGCAATCTACACTATTGCTGTGTTGTCTCTTCCCTGAGCACATTGGAATCACCCACATCTACAACACCTAGAAACCCTATTTTGCCACAGATATAAATATTCCTTCCAAAGTGTGAGTAGGATTATTGGAGGGTTTTACTTTACATATTCTACACATGTCACCACAGTACTGCTCGATGTAGTTGCTTTTGATTTCATTTGGTACAGTCCACCCTTTTTTTTCTCATTTTTGGAGGGTTCCATGATTGGACAGGCCTTACATGAACTGCATCTATAGGACCCAACTGCACATGATGTCAACAAGTTTCATGGTCGTTTATGTTGGAAAGGACTATATACTAGGTCAGGGGCATGCAAACTTTTTTTGCTCAGCCCCTGTGCCTGCTCCCCTTCTTGGTGCGCCCCCCCTCCTTACCCTGCGGCGCATCAAATGACGCTGCGGGGTCGTATGACTTCACGTCACGTGACCTGCGGCATAATTTGACGTCATGTTACCGTTGATTTCCCCGTCATGTTACTGTGGCAACCGTGATGTCACATGACCCCCGAGGGGCGCCATTTGATGCCGCGTTGCCATGGTAACACGTTCTGGAGTCGGCTGAACCTCAGTAAGTAGAGGTTGCAGAGGCCTCGCGCGGTCCCCCGGCATGTAATTTAAATGCGCGGGACTTCTGCAACTGCCCGTGCCCCCCCCCCCAAAAAAATCTTGCGCCGCCCAGTTTGTGCACCGCTATACTAGGATATCTGACACTCCATTCTTCTCCTCACTTTTAAAGCTTTACACTCTTCTGCCCCTCCTTACATCTCAGCCCTAATTTCTCGTTATGCACCATCCCGACTCTTGCGTTCTGCTCAAGGATGTCTGCTTTCTACCCCCTTTGTATCTAAAGCCCTCTCCCGCCTTAAACCTTTCTCACTGACTGCCCCACACCTCTGGAATGCCCTTCCCCTCAGTACCCGACTAGCACCCTCTCTATCCACCTTTAAGACCCACCTTAAGACACACTTGCTTAAAGAAGCATATGAATAGCACTGTGGATATTCTGAACACATGATACATAAAGCTTGGCCCCCTGCAGACGCACTTACCAGAACTCCCTCCTACTGTCTCTGTACGTTCTCCCTACCTACCAATTAGACTGTAAGCTCCTCGGGGCAGGGACTCCTCTTCCTTAATGTTACTTTTATGTCTAAAGCACTTATTCCCATGATCTGTTATTTATATGATCTGTTATTTATTTGATTACCACATGTATTACTACTGTGAAGCGCTATGTACATTAATGGCGCTATATAAATAAAGACATACAATACAATACAATTGCGTGAACTTCTGCTAGTAAATGTAGGTGTTTGGCCCAGAACTTCTTCAAGATCTTGATCTCACAGTAATATGTGCCAGTGCTTTTGAAATATACGTTTATTTTCAAACAACCTTTTGTCATACGTGTCGATACACCTGATATTTTTCTGTTGTCGTTGTGTTAAATTTGCACGCAATGCCTCTCTGTCAGTGCTTACCGCCCTTTTGTAAGCCTTTCTAACAATATTTATACTGTAACCTCTATTGAGGAGTCTGACTTAGATCCTTGATTTGCTTGTTAAACTCATCCATTGTGGAATAGTTGCGGCGCAGTCTCAGGTAGCGGATGCCAGAGTCAACTCTCTCCAAGTCTCAAGGAAAAAGATTTGCAGGACTCTTCAAGAATCTTCTCAAACAAAAGACACAGGTGGACCGTCATCACCAAAAGGAACCCAAACTAAGGCCAGCAGACAAGGTGTGGCTCTCATCTAGGAATATTACTGTAGGTTAAAGACACCAATGTTGAAATTGGTTCCTAGGTTCATGTGCCCTTGTAAACTTCTTTAACAGGTCAACCCTGTGGCCTATCGCTTGGAATTGCCTTCATCCATGAAGGTACCGGCAGTATTCCATGTTTCTCTCCTCATACATGTATACCAGAGTTCCAGATTCCCTGACACCATTTCTAGACCACCATCGGTCACAGTCCAGGGTCAGGAGGAATTCGAGATTCAATCGATCATAAACTCCAGGTACTCTAGAGGCAGTCTCCAGTTTCTGGTGCATTGGAGGGGTTACGGCCCTGAAGAACGCTCTTGGATACCAAAGGACCAGATCCACGCTCCAGGCTTGCTCAGAAGGTTCCACGCCAGATACCCAGACAAGCCATTCTTGGATTGTCCGGAGTTCGATCCTCAAGGGGGGGAGTACTATGAGGAATCGGGGAACATGTCACTTGTGGCATGTTCCCTCCTCTCTTACCCAAAGTACCGCTGCTGCCTCCGCTCCCCTTGTCACTCATGCATGCAACCCTGCTCCTGTTACAGAGCATGCACACATGCGCTCCTCTTAAGCGGCCACCACGGAGCTTGGCTCTGCCCTCTCTGACACGCCACGCCTCCTCTGCGCGCAGTGGGCATGCGCGATGCCACATAATGATCCCCAGCTGTGAGTCAAGCCCTAATGAGCCCTTGTCTCCTGCGACCTATCCTGTTCTCCGCTGGGGCCGTGCCCCGCTCCGCCCCCTGTGCTATTGGCTTCCTTCCTGTGTAAATATCCTGCTAGTGCTCAGTTGCATTGCTGAGCATAACTAAGTGTAGCCTTTGTGTGAACCTTGTGGGTGAAGCCTCTCCAGTGTGTTTTTAGAGTTAACCCTTCGTGTACCAACCTGGCTTGTTTGCGGACCCTCTCTGGCTTTCTGACCCTGGCTTTCCCTCGACGACGTATACCTCTCTACTCCCAGACCTTTGGCTTATGGACTTCGACTACGCAGCTTTCTATAACCCCGGACTCGGCAAATATCACTGGATTAACCCTCTCTCTCCTGCCCAGACCCGGCAACGCTAACCTCCACCTGCCATACATGCTTCCGCTGCTGTGGGTGTGTGGCTCTAAACCTTCCCACTTCAGTACCAGGGTTTAGTCCTGTTTGTGGGTTCGCGCAAGCATTACAGGGATGACGTAATGTCTTGCGTAATTACATATTCCTGACGCGACCTTAGGAGCTGATCTTCACACAGAGAAAAAAAACAGTGAGGCATTGTGAGACGCTGAGATGCTGTGAGCTCGTGGCAGGAGCTGTATGCGGCATTAACTGATGATCAGGTGCACAGTATCTATCTTGGGCTCCTCCGTTCATGTTGATGACTCCCCATAGAGATTTCTCTCCCACATATGTGTTTTTTTAAAAATCCTGTAAGTGCATTTCCTTGGGACCGTTTGTTTTAATAAACCTACCTCATTTTTTATACAGTTACGTGCCATAGAGCTTGCGCTTCTTTTTGTTTATTTATATATATATATATATATACAGTGTTCGACAAACCTATACATTTGCATGCCCTGGGCGAGTGGATTTAACATCGTGGCGACCTCCTATTGGCCCAAGCAGCACACGTGTGGTACTAGGTGGCGAGTAGATTTTTTTGTTCGGCGAGTAGATTGTTTGGTGATTTGTCGACCACTGTTATATATCATACATCAGATTTGAAGCGCTCGCTTTATAGGTATCTAATTGACATTATTGTAGTCCAACAACACTTCGAAATTAACCATAAGACATAATTTCAAGTACTTACATGGTGCATATAGAAGTCCCCTATTTATACATGTAAGGGGGTCACCCCCGGTTCCCCTGATCTTCCTTTGCCCCCTGCCTTACCCCTGTGGCAGTGGGGGAAGGGGACACCGACTTCTCCCGGCGGGCACCGCCATCTTGGTTACGGCGCGAGGTTCGCGCAATGCACAGAGCTTGGCCAGGGTAGCGGTGGCCATCGCCAGTGTGCCGGAGCTCTGGGAGGTTGCGCAGGCACAGTTAAGCGTAGCGGCGGCCATTACAGCGTCGCACATGCGCAGTAAAGATTGCGCACGCGGTCCCCATAGGAAAGAGCTGTGCCAAGGACTACAATTCCCAGCAGCCTCTGGGGACTGCACTTTCACCCTTGTCACAGGCAGCATTGAAGCCAATAGAGCTGGCTGATTCTCATGCTGCAGAGTTGCAACAATGTTGTGTGCAGACAGGGTTTTGTCAATTGGATCCAGGAAGAGATTGGGGAAGGTAGTGTACACAGAGCAGGGCTCTGCTGTACTAGGCCAGAGAAACCCCAGGCCCCAGGTAGGCCCCACTCCCCACTAGGTTAGTGGGTAAGTTCATAGGGAAGGCCCCTAGGTTAGGGACCTGCCCTTAGGTGCGTGTGAGGTGCAGCCTTGTCAGTGTCACGGCTGTCAGTGCTGTGAGTGCTGACAAGAAGGCATAGTGTGTGTGCAACCGTTTCCTGCTGGTATCAAGCAGGTTGCAGTGCGTTGGTTGCAGTGCGTTGCTGCAGGTACAGTTAGTGCAGTGGGTTGCTGCAGGTGCTGGGAGTATTAGTTAGCAGTCAGGACCGGGAAGAGCTAGGGGAACGGATTAGGCCAGTAACCCCCTAGGCCCCAGATAGGTCTTCACTCCCCAGCTTGTGGTGCTACAGGGACAGGCCCTAGGTTAGGGACCCTGTCACAGTAGTACTAGTGTTAGATAGGGACACAGCGGACGCTGCGCTCCCAGAGAATAGACTTGGGCTCAAGTCTGTGCCTAAGAGACTGAGACTCTCTCCAGGGTGGGATCGCCCCTGGCGGGCCCCCGTGCGAGGCAACACCGGATCAGACGGGATCAGCAAGCGGCAGATCCTTTTCGAAGTTGCTTGCAGGCCCGAGTGCAGGAGCGCTCGGCAGGTATCTTCCTATGTGCGCCAACGTATCCTAACATATTATAATTACACATAGTGGCAGCGCTGACCACGGGACAAAAGGGGTTAGGCTGTGGACACGGTGTGGGGATACACGGTGGTGGGTAGGTACACTCCTAGTGGAGTAAGAGACACTGTGAGGACTGAGTTACATGGTGGAGTTACCCCCTAGGGGGAAGTGTTAGTAGTGTATGTTATTAAGTGTGTTATTTCCTGCATATATAAACTGGTTATATACATTCCTGTGTATGTGGTTATTGTATATGCGGGTCCTATGTAGGAAACCTTCTACATCCCTAGAGCCCTACACAGGTGGAGGCGCTGAAACAGAGAACGTTCCAGAGGATTCACCCCAGACTCTCACTGGCGGAGGCTCAGACCTCCTGTGAGCCTGACAGGTATACTGCACCACACCTGGTAACACATAGGTTTCCACCCACACACACGGTATCTGTGATTGGGATAGAGAGAATACCCGTTACATACAATTTCTAGTTTATTGGAAAGGACACTTGAAAGGCTCTTGAGTTATTCTGACAAGTAATCTAATGTGAGGACATTAAGCAGAGATGCATTATGAGTGTTAAAGGTGTGTTCTTTATTATCGCTGTGCTTGGTACTCTGGCTGGTCAAAAACACCAACACTATAATTCTACAAGCAGGTCAGATTGAATATGCTGTCGGCAGGACTCCCTACCGGGGGGGGGGTGGGAGGGGGGTGCGATCAACAGAGTGGAGGAATGGGCCTGTGTGATATTGGAGGTTATTGGAGTTAAATTATTATTATAGAAATTAAACTTTAAGGGTTCCAGTCCAGGCTTTGGCTGATACCCGCCCTTACCTGGTTGCAGTGGACATTTTGACTACTGGCAGCCTGCTATGTTTGCTGCATCTGTTCAGGGGCATAAATAGCAGCCAGTGACTTCCAGCCCCTGCCTGAGCATTGTATATGTTTCTTTTTGTTCCTGGCTGCCCTGGGCTCTAGTTCCTGAACCTTCTAGTTCCTGAGCCTTTCATGTGGCTTGCCAGTCCCTGTTGCTTGCCTATCCCTGTGGCTTCACTGTTGCACAGGCTAGCCTGTTGCTGTGCCCTGGGCTCTAGTTCCTGAGCCTTCTAGTTCCTGATCCTTCCGTGTGGCTTTGGCGTCCCTTTTCCAGAGGCCAGCCTGTTGCTGTGGCTTGCCTATCCCTGTGGCTTTCCTGTTCATTTGGAATTCCTGTTGCTGACCCCAGACCATGACCCCGACCTCACTGCCTGCTGACTGCCCTGACCCTTTGCCTGTTGCCTGGACTTTGCACCACTGCCGTCAGCCTTGACCTCCTGCCTGCTTACCGACTACGGATTCTCTTACAGGATTCTGTCCCTGGGCTCTGGTCGGTTAATTTGCATCCCTACCTCAGCACCGTGGGTCCGCTTCCTGATTTGAGACGAGCACCGTCACATAAACTTAATATGCATAGTAATGTACAGAGAATGTGAGGTGTGACTAACAATTGACTTCATTAAAAATGTCCTCATGCAAATATTTTTTGAATGTATTTTTGAAACACCTTGGCCTTGTTCTTTGCAAAACAAAATTACCAGAATCAATATATGTGATTTTAATACAGTAAAGAAATGGAAACTAGTATTTTGTTTTTTATAATATTTTATTTTTTACACTAATTTTGATCAAATAAAACATTTATAAGTTTTAACCATATGGAATCATTTATAATTTGTATGGCCATGTAAGGGTTAAGTAGGATAGGAGACTTGTAGGTGTGGTTTATTCCTTCCACAAGTGAACATTACATGAGCTAATTGCACTATGCAGAAGATCCTCATTCTTTGTTACACACTTGGGATTTCTCCCATATACGCACAACCTCCTTGTGACTCAATTACCTATTATCATTAACTTATCTTTGTATATATTCAATGATGTCACATAATGTAAATGATATGTAGGATCACACAAGTAAAGAAGTTATCATGATATTAGGAATACTAAATTAAAAAGCACAGTTTGCTGAACGCCAAATTGCAGGAACCATGTTGGCTCTGGAAAGTTGTAGATTTAATGTGATACGCGAGTTTTCTCTAGATTACTATAAAAGAACAAGAGACTTGTGAGGTCATAAGAACTCGTATGGAGGTCAGATGCTAGCTGATTACATTTTGATTAATGTTGTATCCTATTTAAATTATTTATAGGTCAAGAGACAAAATATACAACTGGAGAATCCATCAGAATAATAGAGAACACATTATGAACTGATTTTGTTTCTAAACCGGTTTGATCTAGTAAGAAGAGGCGCATTCTCTAATGTATCTTCATCTCTTTTATTCCATGGTACCAGCATTATGTCAGCCACCTCATTCTGCATCTCTCATCCAGTGCATCCAATGTATTTTCACTTAATGGCTCTGCAGCAGATACAAATACATGAGGATTAGTGTAATTATACATTTTACAGATCAGGCATGTTACATCCTTTCAGTTAAAGAACTCGGCAGGTACCTGGAATATTTTTATATGTTTCCCCACAATGATTATTTATATATTTTCAAAGATATCTAATAATAAGATCTGCTTTCTGCACGGAGGTACGTACCACACATGTAACAATAGGGTCCAACTAATTACAGCTTAGTTCCCAAACATTATTATTAATAATAATAATAATTAAAAAATAAATCATTGCTTTTTGTAAATTCACATAATTATGGGATTATTCTGAAGACAGCCCCATATGGGTACCAAAATGTTGGTACAATTTTTTATGCACAATATGGGGTCTAGGCATAGTGTCTTTAAATAGGCTGACCATACGTACCGCTTTAAATGGGACAGTACCATTTTTTCCATATTTCCCGACAGTCTCGTCATTTTAATATAAATGTAAATTTTGTCCCGTTTTTAATAAACTATAGATAGTTTTACATTTTTTGTATAAAACTGACCGCGGGTTCTTTATTTCTCATAAGGCTCTATGCTAACCAATGCGTACAGTAAAACCACTAGTGTGACGAAAGAGGAAGTTCCATTTACTTTATCCAATCGGGGCCAGACTTCTTGCCCAGAGAGAGAACAGCGCTAGTAAGAGACGGAGCGAACGCGTTCTCGCAATCGGAGTCCCACATTGTACTCATACCGTTGTTTCCTTAGTGTTGGCGGCTGGCAAACTGATCCCCCCCCACTGAACCTACTAGAAATCCATTGTGCTTCTGACTCAATAAAGTAAATGCACTGTAGTGGGGTGTGGGGATAAATAAAACTTTTGTTATCGTCTTACATTTTCATGAATATGGAATATTACATAACCCCGTCTCGTTTTTGCCATCCCAATGTCCCGTTTTTGTCTCAAGGAAATATGGTCAGCCTACCTTAAAAGCAATTTTTTTTGTAAATATGACGCACAAAGGAGTCATATATGAATGCGTCTTTGTGAGCGCATGTATAAAACCGATTTTGACGTGTGTGTGGCATATCTATCAAATGTTATTTTATTAAGAAAGAAATGACGCTGGCTGTGGAGTTGGAGGTGGGGTTTGGATGTTATTGATGCACAGGATACATTTTAAAAACATTGCCAGCCTGCTCCACTTTGTGCCTCAGAAATGTATCGAATTCTCTGTCAAAATTTTTCTTGGCGTAAAAGTCAAATGCGATTAATTCTTAATGTGTTCATATGTATAAACATGGCGCACACCATACAAAGAATAATAAAATGTGCATCAAATGTAAGAACATGAATAAGACATACTGTACCAACAAATGTTTAACTGGAGCACAGGATAGGACCGCAGGGCTGAGGTGGGGATATTGACATACCGGCCTGAAGCCTCAAAGCCACATCTGGATGCGAGGGTCGTGGGTAGCCGGGTCAGGGTAGGAGAGAGCAAGCCAAGGTTGAGGAGTGGACCGGTATGGAAAGTAGGGGTCACTAGCTGGGATTGGCACCAAGGAAGCCAAAGCAACAGGGAAGGTTTCAGCAATTTACAGGGAAGAAACAGGGAAGGCCTCTAGAAACAGGGAAGGCCAGGCAAGGCAAAGTGCTTGCAACTAGCACAAGTCACAGAAGGATTATGCTCAACTGCTTCCTGCTGGAAGAGGCTGGCCCTAAATAGCAGGTACTGTAGAGCCAAACAGATGCAGGGCTGCATAGTATGCAGGAACAAGGCAGGCTCAGGAACAGGTGCAGCCAATGACTAATTCCAGGGAGAGATTTGCCAGGAACCAAGATGGCTACAATAGAAACGTACGGGCAAGTTCCAGCAAAACCCTGGACTGGAAACCTTACAGTACCTCCCCCTTCAGGAGAGCTCTCCGGGCGATCAGAACCTGGCTCACTCTGATTTTGGCGATTTCAAATTATTGGGGATATGTCTCAGACAGGTATTAGATTTGAGGCAAGACTGTTTGTTAGTGAGTACTATCCCTGGGGCAGAAAGCAGTGGTTCTGCTATTCTTGATATGCAGAATGCATCATAGGAAGACTCAGAAAACATCACAGGCATTGATAACACAAAGGCCAAGGCTTGCTGCTAAGCCGTTTCCACTTACATGGAGTCTTGTCCATGATGAAAGTCAGAATACGTGGAGATGCGGAGCGGTAGTGTGAAAGTGTGGAAATTGGGCCTGAAAATTGGATTATGGTATGGGGTCTGTGAGACACATTATGGTATACAAAGACTACTCTGGTGACAAAAGGGTTAATCAGTTTTGAACAGTTTGTAAGGAATGTATGAGGAGGTCGGGGAACATGCGATAGTAAAATAGACACTAGACTGTTTACCAAGAGAGAAGAGCAACTTCAGGGTCATATGCCAACAACAAGATTACAGTCGTAGGAATAGCAATAGTGGGTGAAAAGTTAATTCTGTTTAGCTTGGCATAATAGGTGTTTTTCATAATCCTTATATGGGCATTATATTAGTTTAGCTGTATAGTAAGTACGTAATATA
This sequence comes from Ascaphus truei, assembly GCF_040206685.1. Lineage (NCBI taxonomy): Eukaryota > Metazoa > Chordata > Amphibia > Anura > Ascaphidae > Ascaphus > Ascaphus truei. Next base: position 28,216,358 of record NC_134489.1, read on the forward strand.
TCCGGTGATTTTGATATATGCAAATTGTTTTATGTTTTGAGTGTTCAGACCAAGCCTGTGGGATTTTGTCACTTTGGTCTCCATGCAATTGCTTGTAATAAAGAAATCATTACTTTATTTATTCTACTAATTTTTGGACAATCAGAGTAACAAAACTGAAGACTCAGGGACAAGCTGTATAAGCCTGTTAGAAGGCCACAAGATGGATGCTAATTTCTCTGTAATTGTCTCAGAGTACGGAGGAAGAAGCACAGGCGGTTTGTTGGAATCATGAGTCTAAAGTTCTGATGGAGTCATTCTATTACTCTGGTCAGCATGTAAAAGGTGATGAGCATTTTCTGCCACAGGTTGAATTCGGTCAGAGGACAGCATGGACAGAGACTGCGGGGACCCCATGCAAGGCACAGGTACAATTCGCATGTCAAGGTCTCGTTCAGCTAAACCCAGCAACTCATCTGTGACAGTTGAGGGGATGAAGTAACTTTCTGCCATGAGACTGGCCATCAGCAGGAGGCCAGCACCCCTGGGCAGCTGGGCTTCGGACTGCATCATTACAGAGACCAGGGAATCCCTGAACAGTAAACTTGACTTGTACGTGGGAGCCTTGGAATCTGTCGTAGATACATCAGGCTCTGCAATAAAATCAATGTGCAGGAAACTTGTCTCTGCAGTGGGGGTCATAGAAAAAGAAGAGGATGCATCAGATACTGAAGGGTAATCAGGAAGAAATACGCTTGTTTTCACAGCAGGAGCATACTGTAGGAAACAGCAACGTATACATCAGGCACCACAAAGAAATCCAAGAGAGGTGCGTCTGTGTTTGAAAGGGGCACCATAAAATTAGGAAAGGGCACATCAGGTTCTACATAGGAATCAGTGCGCAGTAAATCTGTCTTTAAAGTGGAAGCCTTCAAATCAGTAAGGATTATATCAGGTACTGCAGGAAAATCAGGAAGACTTTGGAGTAGGAGTAGGAGTCCCAGACTCGGGAAGGGTTGCATACAGTAAGGTACTGTAGAGAAACCAGTGAGAGGAAAACTAGTCTTTGATGTAGGAATCTCAGAGTCAGTAATAGATACCTCATACAATGCAGAAAAATCAGTGATACTTAAACTTGTCTTAGAAGAATCAGAAACAGGTATATTTAAGCATGTGAAGGGTCATGGTTCCTTAGAGGAGTGGGTGAAGACTGGCTCTGGAACTACTGCTGAGGCTGTACCAGGGGCTACCGATGAATGCTGTACCTGTCCTGATGCTGACTGTTCGATGGCCTGAAGCTGCTCCATCAATTTCTCGTTCCGATCCAGGTATAGTTCCAGTTTATGGAACAGGCTTGCATGCGGAGACAGGACTCAACCCACCTCAGTGGGGTCCATGCTGAGCATACTGTAATGGGTGCTACCACAAACAGGATAGGACTGTAGGGCCGAGGTGGGGATATTGACACACAAACCTGAAGCCACAAAGCCGCATCCAGATGGGGGACTCATCGTCATGGGTAGCTGGGTCAGGCTAAGAGAGAGCAACATAGTAAGAGAGCAAGGCAAGGACGAGGAGTGGAGAGGTACAGAAAGTAAGGGGTCGCTAGTTGGGGTCAGAAACAGGGAAGCCAAAGGAACAGGGAAGGCTTCAGAAGCAGGGAATGCTTCAGCAATAGGGAAGGCCTCAGGAAACGGGGAAGACCAGGCAAAGTGGTTGCTCCTAAAAAAGGTCACAAAGGATTAAGCTCAGCCACTTCCTGGTGGAAGAAACAGACCCTAAATAGCAGAGAGAGCCAAACAGATGCAGGGCTGCAGAGTAGGCAGGAACAAGGCAGGCTCAGGAAAAGGTGCAGCCAATTACTAAGTCCAGGGAGAGATTTGCCAGGAACCACGATGGCCACAACAGCCACGTAAGGGCAGGTTCCAGCAAAACCCTGGATAGAACCCTTACAAAATGCCATTATTGATTTTCCTTGAGAAATTGCAATTTTTTGATGCAATGCACTCTTTTGATTACTTTAAAAAAAAAATATTCTTTATACCTTGCCCCTGACATCTTACTCATTTTATTTCTGTGTTGTTGGGTAATGTTTTAAAATGAGTTATGCACCTGGATGCTGGGAGGTGTTTACTTGCAGCACCAGAATATATTCTCTTTGTTTTATTTTGTAATGGGCTTCTCCACATTGCAGTACCTCTACTATTCAAAAGTAGCATTAATCCTTCAGTGTCACGACCACTGCAGTCACGTGACAGCGGCATCGAGGTCACTAAGCTTTGCTACATCTGTATTTAGAACCATTGATGTATATTTGTGTCATGGTAGAGGGGGTCTGGCCCGGGATTAAAGGGGTTAAACCCCATTTGGCCACCCCCTACTCTCACCTTGGAAGCAAGAGGTTAACTGGACTGTGGTCCAGTAATGTGTTTTTACCTTGCTTCAGCATCCTAATGTATATTCCCCTGTAAAAATGTATTGTTTCTGTTCCAGTGTTTGCCCCAACACATACACTGGGGTTGATGTGGGAGGCTTAAGGGGTTAATGAGCTGCAGTTTAGGAAAATACAAATATGTGTGGTGTCTTTTCAGAAATATCTGGGCTTCAACAGGCTTGATTGAAGTTGGGTGTGAAAAGTACAGAGGGGGTTTAGTGTACAGTATGTTAATACCTAATTGGCAGGCCAAGGGTATATTGCTGGTAGAGACAGCTAGGACCTAGGTCTGGCACATTGGGTGTGAAATATAGCACCTGTGACAAATGTTCGCTACACACAGGCCCAGCTTCAAAGGATTTCTTGACAAGGGGTTATGGGGGCCAGGAGTACAGTTACACAAGGAGATATCAGAATGAGTGACCTTATTAAATATAAGAATACCATGAGATGTCCTCGGCTGAACATGCTAAAAATTACATATGTGTAACCGGGGGACCGAGCCGCAAATAACGATTACAGACACATGATGTCTAGCAGGTCCTAAGAGACAGATATTAATATCTCTCTTAATTTTAGTATTACACGGTAATATTTAGTCTCATTGGGAGCGTCATGCATGCCGGAATGCATTAATAATGCTCGCGTGCCAGTAAGTAATACTGAACTGAAGTTATGAAGTTATTTAGATAGGAAAAGCAGTTTTTAAACGTCCTTGGGTGGGAGGAGTTTTACTCTGGGGAAAACTGTCAACCTCACCACTGATTTATGAGAGGGGCTGGGTTTAGGTTGTGTTCAATGGGAAATAATTGTATAAGAACCAGGCTCAGCCTATGGCTATTGTCTTTTCGTGTCTTGGTGATTTTGAAGATTGCTATATGAACTGCCAGTCCAGAATTATGACTGCTTCATCATTCCATCTTAAGTAGGTGCCTATATTTTGTTTGTTATTTGTATAATCTCATGTGTTCACCTTATTCAAGGAATAAATTATATTTTATCATATCTCAGCCGAGTTCAGTTCAACCCAGGTACTGTATATTTTTGGTGTGTATTATTAATAGCCTGTCACAAAGTTACCGTCACAATCTGGACATGCATTTAATTAGAAAGTCAGAGAAGGTAGGAATACTTACTTATGGTGTATGAAGCCTTAAATCCTCTCCTATTCAAAAAGTTATCAGTGTGTAAGTAGAGCAGCATGGAGTTCCCAGTAGACACCTGGATGGGAACTGCCTTCTCACCGCAGGAATGGAACAGCAGAGGAGAAGCAGGGCTGTCACCATCAAAAATAGACAGGTAGTCAAACCTGCAGTTAGCTGCATTCTCCAGGAAGAAGTCACTTATATTTAATACGATCTGTGTGTAACAAATACATAGAATACATTGTTATCAACATGCGCTGGATCTATTCAGGTAAGTGTGTTATTAACACAGAGACCTGCTCTTATTTAATCAGATTATGGTAGAGTTTATAATAAATTACTTCACAGCAAATGATACCACAGAATGAGACTGAACACAATGTTAATATTGTTTCCAGAGTTAAAGATCAATATGAACATGAAGTAACAACCTAACCATAGTAACAGTGACAAGTGGTGATATATTAATCTAAGGTATTCTGACATTATTTGGTCAATTTCAAACGTGTACAAATGCCAGCGCCAGTCTAAGGAAACATGGTGAGCTGAGACTTGGGAGGGGGTTGATTTTGTCTGGCTACTCAGTCCCTTTTGTTTTGTGTGTTTAACAATAGCTTGCACAATCAGAGGCCCCCCTTACTCCCCTCACCGCACGTAACCCATACCTTTATTGACTCACTGGATACGGACATGGTGGAATAAAGAAAACTTTACATTATTTTCCAACACAAAAAAACCATATCAGCATGGTTAGATTTTCTTAGGGAAGCCAATTACACTGTTACATTATTTACAAAAGCTTTTTTTCCAGCCAGCTACGTGAGATTGTACCTTTAAATGGAAAATAGCCAATCAAACAATAATGTTATCTTAATGAGTGCCTTAAAGCTGCTATATATATATCCATATACTTCTCTGCTCATTATAATCCAGGGCTCCTTTTACTACTGTGCCCATTGGTGCAATCACTGCTCACCTTGTATCCAGCAGGAGCAGTGATATTGAAGAAGCAATCCAGGTTATTGTAGTATGTGAGAGGGTATCCAGGAGAGGTGAAGTTCCTTGATGGGGTGTAGAATGTCCCACCACATCTTTCTGGGAGGAAATACAAATTCAATAAGTGAATTGTTTGGTGCTATTACAAAACATTTATAAGCAGATGAGATACTGTGTATAATAAAGCAATATGTAAATCTTACTACAGTACTTTTATTGTCAACTATTTTTTTATTTCATATGTTTGATTTATCGTAGTGGGGTAGCCACATTATTATTAATATTAATTTAGTTATAAAGCACTAAAAAAAAAACATTCATCCTGAACAAGTATCCCATCCAGATAACCTAGTGTAATATAACTGCCACTTCCGATGAGCTCTGATCTGTTCATGAAATGAAGAGTTTGGCATGAATTAGTGTTACAAGTTTATTTGAAAATAGGAACATTTTACATATATTTTGTACATACAGTAGCACTAAAATGTACCCAGCACAGAACATTGAATACACAATTACAGACACAATAAATCCTTGCCCTAAAGACACTGTAATTTAATTTTACAGCCATAGCAACTATGTGTCAATTATGTTCTGGGAACAAGCGAGATATAGTTACATTGGGGCATGCATAGAGTCCCAGAACATTATTGACACATATCGTAAGTGTCAGTAGCCAAGATCAGGCAGGACAGAGATATTATGTAGAACAGGTCAGTGGTCATCAGTTCTATCAACAATTATGTCTCAATAAGCCAGTTAAAGAGGCCTTTTCACCCAAAATGCATAGTGCTATTCTGTAAGCCTTGATAAATGGGTGATACATTTGGATGGCTTATTTTTAGTACATTTTAAGATTGGTTAGCATTTTAAATTAATTAACTGGGGTGTTGGCTAGTGGTTTTAATTAATTGTTTTGTTGTTTAGTGCTTTTATTTATTTAATTGATTCTTAGCTTGTGCTTTTATTTCTTGAATTGATTGGTTGGCTAATGCTTTTATTTCTTGAATTGGGGTGTTTAGGTGCTTGTGTATATCTTATTATTATTGTGTATTTTTGGCATTCATGCTTTTTTATTAGGTTGACCATTGACTGCTATAGTGGCTTATCATGCCTATATTATATGGGTATGATTTACCACTATGCTAATCAATGGGTAGAGGCTGGGTATAGTGGTCCCGGGGTGGATGGTTAGGCCTCCCGGGTGAGTAGTGGGGGATGGGGGTTAACCCCTTAATTTCTATAGCGGTTATTAATCGCTAAGGTGATTAAGGGGTTAGGGCCCATTACTTTTTATTTTTTCATATACTCTTGCTGACAACGGAGGACATGGACCTGGAGTATGCTGACGAGGATGCCCTTCATGATGACAGGGGTAAGTAGAAAGTTTTATTTACTTTATTTATTTATGCTAGCTGGTTAATGTTTGCTTTACAATGGGCAAATCCACTATTATCATATGTGGATAATAGTACTTTTTCCCATTACTGTACTTTATGTGTTGGGGGTGGGGGGAGGGGGAAGAGGAGGTGGGTAGTAGGGTTGTTGTGTGTATTTTTGTTTATAGTGCGTAGAGAGATTGGGTGAAGGGGGTAGTAGCCCCAAGGATGGATGTTTAGGCCTATCGGGTGGTAGCAGGAGGTGTTAACCCCTTCATTACTAAGGTTAATTAAGCCGCTAATGGCTAAGGTAATGAAGCTGTTTTAATATACATTTTTAATACTAGTGTAAATGAGCAGGGGGTCTCCGGAGCAGAACCACATTGCTTTCAGGTCCGGGGATCCCCTGCTTCCCGAGATAAAGGCCCTGTTATTGGGTGCCGGTATCTCCTATGCATTTACAGTAAATCCCACGGTCACATGACGTGATACATTTAAATGCATAGGAGATACCAGCACCCCATAACAGGGCCTGTATCTCGGAAGCATGGGGTCCCCGGACCTGAATCAACACGGTTCTGCTCCGGAAACACCCTGCTCCTCTATACTAGTATTAACATTTATATAAAAATCATGCGAACGCTGGCGAGATATGCCCAGGATGACGCGGCTCCCTCTGTGCAGCTCATTTTGCAGCTGGAAGAAGTCGCCCAGATAGCCCTTTCGAGAGAGGTGATCATCACGTCGCCGGCTACTCGTTCGTTTTGGGAATTTTGCTATCACAGGTAATCAAGGCTTTCTGAATACCGTGATAGCAACGCTCAAACAAATGGCGGCATAACCGGCACGGCGATTTTTTTTATGAAGGCTTATAGAATTGTCCCTTAAGGCTTCATGTATGTATGTATGTATGTATGTATATATTTATTTACATATCGCCATCTGTGTACATAGCGCTTCACAGCAGTAATACACGTGACATAATAACATAATGGGAATAAGCGCTTCAGACATGAGAGTAACAGTGGGGCTTCTAACAAATCCTGAAACATTAGAGGCTTCTAACGAATCCTGAGCTTGCGTGTACTGACTAATCTGTGTGGTTGTTTTGAAGTGCTGGTTGTTTAAAGTGTGTGCAGTTAGAACCAGACGGAAAGGGATGTACTGGGTATACTAGCAGGGGTGGCTGTTTTGGGGGAGTGTGCAGTGGGTTCATCTATTTTTAAAGTGTGCTGTAATTTGAAGCCTGTAACTTTTTTTCCCCTTTCTCCTGCCTGAGGCAGAGGGGGTGTGGTTGGTTAATTGGCAGGCCTAACACACCTGCAGTGGGTGGGGTTAGTTAATTGATAACCTAACACACCTGGTGGGTGTCCCTATTTAAACAGAGGCTTCTAACGAATCCTAAGCTTGCGTGTACTGAGTAATCTGTGTGGTTGATTTGAAGTGCTGGTTGTTTAAAGTGTGTGCAGTTAGAACCAGAAGCAGGTGTTTAAAGTGCTGGTTGTTTAAAGTGTGTGCAGTTAGAACCAGAAGCAGTTGTTTAAAGTGCTGGTTGTTTAAAGTGGGTGCAGTTAGAACCAGAAGCAGTTTGAACAAGGAAGCGGTTAAACAAGGTATAGTTTATTGAAGTACAGTTTACTGTTAGTACTACTAAACTTCATAGTTGCTAGAATGAGCAGGATTGAAAATGCCCCTCAATGCACATCTTGCCACATGTATGTGCACTTGGAGCAGCTGTTCCAATGAGCATACCGCTGTGAGAGGTGTGAGCGGGTGGTCTCTTTAGAATCAGAGATTGCTGATCTGAAGAGGCAACTTGCAATATTGAGGAATATTGGCAATCTTGAAAGGGAATTAGAGCTCACTGAGCAGGCCCTTGCTTCGACTAGTGGTGCAGATGGTGGCGCTGTTAGTGAGGAGCAGGTAGGTAGCTTGGTTGCTGCTAATGAGGAGCAGGTAGGTAGCTGGGTGACAGTTAGAAGGGGAAGCAGGGGCAATAGGGAGAGGTAGGTCGTTTCTGAGCTGACACATCCCAATAGATTTGCCATGTTGAGTGAAGATATTGGGAATGCTGGGGCAGAAATGGCAAGGCTGGGGGAGACTAATTCCTCTAGCAGCCAGGGGAATAGTTCCTCCAGCAAAGTGGGGACTCAGGATGCTCAGTTACAAAGAAAGATTGTGGTGATAGGGGACTCCATTATTAGGAAGGTAGATAGGGCAATCTGTTGCCGGGACCGCATGAACCGAACAGTTTGTTGTCTCCCGGGTGCTCGGGTTCAGCACATTGCGGATCGGGTAGACAGATTGTTGGGGGAGGCTGGGTTTGACCCAGCGGTCTTGGTACACGTTGGCACCAATGACAAAGTTAGAGAAAGAAGGAGGGTCCTAAAAAAATGATTACAGGGATCTAGGCCAAAGCTTAAGGCAAGGAACTCCAAGGTAGTATTTTCTGAAATACTACCAGTGCCATGCGCTACCCCAGGGATCAGGGAGGTTAATGCATGGCTAAGAAAGTGGTGCAGGAAGGAGGGGTTTGGGTTTTTAAAGCACTGGGACTCCTTTTCTGAGAGGTGCCATCTATATTCTAGGGACGGATTGCACCTCAATGAAGAGGGATCTTCTGTGCTAGGGGGGAGAATGCTAAAAAGGTTGGAGGAGATTTTAAACTAGGATGTAGGGGGGAGGGGAATGAAACAGATAATGAACTAAATGGATAAATGGACTAGATGAGGATACAAGGTGGTATGGAGGTAGAATGGGGGCAAGTGCAAGTTTGACAAGCAGTGAGACACCCATAGTAAATACAGATAATACTAGAAAACTTCTAAATACTAAACCAAATGGGAGCAGAAAGGAAGGAGCAGATAAGATAATAGTACAGGCTGAAAAAAAACTTAAATGCGTGCTTGCTAATGCAAGAAGCCTGACAGATAAAATGGGGGAGCTTGAATTAATAGCTGCAAAGGAGCAGTATGATATCATAGGCATTACTGAAACATGGTGGGATGAAACTCATGACTGGACAGTTAATTTAGAGGGTTTTTCTCTTTTTCGGAAGGATCGAACAAATAGAAGGGGAGGTGGTGTATGTTTATATTTTAAACCGGATCTAAAACCTATTATAAGGGATGATGTCTATGAAGGGAATGATGAAAATGTAGAGACTTTGTGGATAGAAATTAGCAGTGGAGATAAAAGTATAAAGAACATGTTTGTGGGAAAATGCTATAAACCACCAAATATCTGTGAGATTGAGGAAGCTAAAATACTTTTGCAAATGGAGAAGGCATCAAAACTGGGTCATGTTTGCATAATGGGGGATTTTAATTATCCAGACATAGACTGGGGCAATGAGATTAGCGTTACAACAAAAGGAAACAGTTTAAAGACAATTATATGACCCAAATTATTGAGGAACCAACCAGGAGAGGGACAGTTCTGGATTTGGTCATATCAAACAATGTAGAAGTAATAAAATCAGAGCAGGATGTAATTTCTCTTCAGAAGGACTTGGAGAGACTGGAAACATGGGCAGGCAAATGGCAGATGAGGTTTAATACAGATAAATGTAAGGTTATGCATTTGGGATGCAAGAATAAAAAGGCGACTAACAAATTAAATGGAGATATATTGGGGGAATCCTTGATGGGGAAGGATTTAGGAGTGCTTGTAGACAGCACCTTAGCAATAGTGCCCAATGCCATGCAGTAACTGCAAAGGCAAACAAGATCTTATCTTGCATCAAACGGGCAATGGATGGAAGGGAAGTAAACATAATTATGCCCCTTTACAAAGCATTAGTAAGACCACACCTTGAATATGGAGTACAATTTTGGGCACCAATCCTAAGAAAAGACATTATGGAACTAGAGAGAGTGCATAGAAGAGCCACCAAATTAATAAAGGGGATGTACATTCTGACTTATTAGGAGAGGCTAGCTAAATTAGATTTATTTACATTAGAAAAGAGGCGTCTAAGAGGGGATATGATAACTATATACAAATATATTCAGGGACAATACAAGGAGCTTTCAAAAGAACTATTCATCCCACGGGCAGTACAAAGGACTCGGGGCCATCCCTTAAGGTTGGAGGAAAGGAAATTTCACCAGCAACAAAGGAAAGGGTTCTTTACAGTAAGGGCAGTTAAAATGTGGAATTCATTACCCATGGAGACTGTGATGGCAGATACAATAGATTTGTTCAAAAAAAGGTTGGACATCTTTTTAGATGGGAAAGTTATACAGGGATATACCAAATAAGTATACATGGGAAGGATGTTGATCCAGGGATTAATCCGATTGCCAATTCTTGGAGTCAGGAAGGAATTAATTTTCCCCCTTAATGGGGTTTTGTGTTTGCCTTCCTCTGGATCAATAAGTAAGTATAGATATAGGATAAAGTATCTGTTGTCTAAATTTAGCATAGGTTGAACTTGATGGATCTACGTCTTTTTTCAACCTCATCTACTATGTAACTATGTAACTATGAATAGGAGTCCCTGACTCGAAGAGTTTGCAATCTAAGTGGTAAGTAGGAAGAACGCACAGAGACTGTAGGAGAGTGATCATGGTCACTTAAATGTACCTGTATTGTATGTAGCTTTGAAGCCAGTCGCTGTAACGGCCCCATCACTGACAAACTCAATCAGCATCAGGTTTGTGGAGGAGATCAGTTGGGGGATCTTTGCAGCCCCACAAGTCCTGTCCAGTAACACAGGGGATGTCTTACTTGCTCCATCATAAATCTTAATGTAGTCAGAGACACAGTCTGGAGAAGACTGCACATCAAAGGCGTTGAACTTCAGGGAAACCTGGAAATATGAATAACATAGGAATTCAGTATGGTTTTTAAAGCAGTTGATTTATATGAGTAACAAGCAGAATGTTAACCTCTCTAGCAAGTGAAGTTGACTTTATAATCATTCTAATTATTAACTCTTAGCTGGCCAGAGACCCCCAGAACCCCATTGCTGTGTAGGGGATAAAATAAAGCTACGGGATGGTTTGCTATTAAAGCAGCAAATGTTAAACTTCAGATAAGGGTCACTGACCTTCTAATATTATTTGGTTAGTTCCATTATTCACCCACTTTGGTTAAACGTAAAGTTACAGTTGGGAAATAATGTGAGATGCAGGGTGAGGGCAAATCAGTTGCGTCAGTGATCCATAATTGGACATTACCATAACTTTAACTTAACACACGTTCTAATGTAAGCAAATTTTTATATGTAAGAAGCACAAAGTAAACAGACTATAGCTTTGTCACCTGGTTACTTTCGTCTTGTGTTTGAGTTGGGGGTTACAGTACATATTACTCTCAGGAAGTAAACGCCTTTAACATCATTTGTATTGTTTTGATACTTTTGAAAAATATTTTCAGTTTCTAAGCGCCCATTTGTATGATTTTAGATAATATACCACATTACGCCCCATATTTATTAAGACAGGGGAGCCCAGACTTTTGAAGCTGCGCCCCTGTGTTGTCTTCCCTGACTCTCGTGCCCCCTCTACCATGTAACCGCATCAAATGACGCTGCGGGATCATGTAATGCCCCGTCACGTGACCCACGACATAATTTGACGAGTGTGACGTCACGTCACATGGCCCCACAGCGTCCTTTGATGCCATGTTGCCATGGTGATGCGTCACACAGCCGGCTGAATCCCGGTAAGTGGAGTGTTGCAGGGGCCTCAAGCGATCTCCCGGTGTGACGGTGAGGGGGTAACCAGGCTTTATAATAAAGGTTAAGCCCACTTTGTTGCCCCTGAACTGTGTTTTGGGGGTCCTAGAGTGTCAGCTCTTGGACCTGAGTATTGTGCATGCATTACTGTGACTGTGTGCAAATGATGCAACAATAAAGATTTTTCTGTGTTTCGCCTTTCCTGGGGTGCTAGAACCAGGAGATTTCTAGGCTGTGAGTTTCGGGGTAGGTTTGACGGAGAAACGCATTTCAGATTGCGTCTATTTAGCGGGGTTCCAAAGTTACTGGAGACCCCAAAAATGTACCCAGGATCCAGGTTAGATTCCCGGCTACATTGAAGCGCAGTGCTCCGGTCAAAACCCTACCATGAAAAGCGTTCTTGCAACTCCCCACTAGGAGGTCCTGCTTCAGCACAGACCAGAAAAGGTAAAAGGAGGCACAGGGAGGAAAAGGGTAACTGAAACTGTCAAGGGGTCCCTAATATAACGGTGCTTATCCAGGTCACCCTAACCCTGTTATTTGGAGTTTAGGGTTTAGTCCAGCCCAAAAATAAAACTGAGAGGGTTTTATTAAGATAAAGCTGAGAGTGAGTTCTTGTGTGTAAAAGTTTTTAAAGTCAGTTCTAAAGTGTGCCAAATATGAGGCTAGTGAGTATAGGAAATATATACACTCACTCCATCCCCGACACCAGAACAGGGACTTATATATTTTATCACACAGAAGACAGGACACACTATATTTTATTAGAGGGTTATATTTAATAGGTATATGTACTAATAACATGTGAATGAACTGTGTGATTTCCAAGTCATGGATTCCGAGGGACCAGATGGCTACCAAGCTTGGTGCCTATGGGTCTGTGCGGAATCCAGACTTGAAAGCCTCGGGGATGCCAAGGTGTTAGAACAGGAGGGGTACTGCAGTTCTGCTTGAGTACCCGCATCCTGGGCTAACACAGGGCTATCCGGCCACCATTTGCCAGAGCCCAGACTTTGCGGAGCCTGGACAGCGGGTGGGCTCACTATGAAAAGATGCAGAGGGGCCAGGTTAGACCATGCCCCTTGCAGAATGAAAAAAGCTGCCCACCTGGCTTTAAAATACCGGCAAAATGGGAATTGGCTGGCAGGAGAATTCCCACGCCATGGGTTGGAGGACAAGCTGTGGGACTGCCAGTCCCAAAGTGTATAAGAAAGCTAGTCGCCATACCGTTAAGCTCTGCTGTTGTTCCCTCTTTGTTTTCCATGTGTTCCTGTGTGGTTCTATGTGTTCCCAAGTGATTCCAGAAGTCCAATTTGCCATAAGGGCAAGAACGGGACAGACTGGACCCAGAGACGCCATGCTAAGATTGCAAGGAAAAAGGCTGCAGGACTTTTTAAACCGGAATATTTTCTAAGTCCCCACTTCTGCACTGGACTATTTTAAAGACTTTATTTCAACAAGGAAAGTCAGTTTGTCAACCCAGACCCTCAGTAAGTGTATTTTCTTCTGCCTATTGTATTTCAATATGTGTTTGCCTGTTTCTATGGAATAAATTACAATTTATTTTACTTATTGGCTTTGCTCAGTGATATGATCCCAGTTATAAATGTGTCAGTACCTGGTCCCCCGTGACACCGAGCATTTCATTAAATGCCTGGGGGAAGAGATTGGTGCATCTGCAACTGCCCGCACCCCCCGAAAAATCTCCCACACCCCCTAGGGGGCGCGCCCCCCAGTTTAAGCACCCCTGTATTAAGACACTTTACAGCCCATTCACTTGAATAGTGATTTACAGCACTGTGATGTGTTCAATGGCGTTGCAAAGTCTATTGAATATTGGACTATGAGTGAGGCAAAAGTAGAGCAATTCTGGATCATTGCAGTTGTATCAAATTAGTATTTCTTTAAATGGGCCATTTTTTACTTTGATACATCAGGTGCAGTGTTTGTGTGTCAGATTTTGCATTAATCTCATGGATAAGTTACCTGTTTAGATGGGGTCCGTATCAGCCAGACACAGTTGGCATTAGTCGGGTATGCAGAGGGGTAATTGGCTGAGATCACAGTTCCACTGCGATGAGGGAGCAAAGCGCTACAGATATCTGAAGGGAGGTAGCCAGGAATTGTAATATTAGCACAAGTACATCGCTCATAAATGTTCTCACACTGATCTCTTTAATCATTTTTCCTACTTCAAATTCCTTCAGAATCAAAAAATAAAGTAGTCATCATTTTAATAAAAAACAAGGCTCAGTATTTAAGCTTTCTCCTGCACAATCTGAGTATCTAACACTCAGCTCATAGCGGGGTCGCAGACTGATTTCCTGGGGCCCAGGACCAGAGTTATGACCAGTGGCCCCACATGTCAGTGGTGTTTCGAGCCCCCCCTATTTCACACCTCACAAGCCCCCTCTACCCCCCCTTCTTACCATGTATTTATCTCCCTTCCATCTTGTTCCCTTTCTTTCCCCTACATCAATTGTTCCACTCTCACTCAATCCCTCCTCCTCATGCTCATTCCCTCCTCGCCCGACATAGACAATCCCCACAAATTACATACCCCAAAAAATCCTCCACCCCCAAAATACATATAATCCCCACTCAACCCTCAAAATACATTTATCTGCCTTGGGGATGGCCATGGTCAGGCCGGGACCGGTGACTGCTGGGAGCCCAGATAGCCGGTGCTGTAAGTTGGTCCTGACCTCTGGCCGGCCCTGGCTGTTGGTCCTCTTGCTGCTGGGCCCCGGCTCTCCCCCAGATGCGGGCCTCTCTCACTCTGTCCCAAGGCGAGCTGATGGCATGCGCAGGGCCTCTCTTTCATGTTGGTGCACGCAGGACGCTAAGCCCAGATTGCTTCCGGTGCGCGTCGACATCAGACATCCCCGGCTTGTGCCAGCATTAAAAGCTCAGCGTGGTATAAAGTGAGGAAGGCCCGAAGCTGGGGAGAGCCGGGGTCCAGTGTCGAGAAAACAAGCAGCCGGGCCCGGCCAGAGATGGGGCCTAACTTGCAGTGCCGGCCGTGCCCCCTGCAGCCACCTGCCCAGGACACCTGTCCCGGCTCTATCCCCTTGTTGGAGGCCTTGGCTCATGGAATCCTTACCACACTGATACAGCTTGTTAATTTTAGAGATGTCTAGTGAGCTCAGTCCATTTTCCTGTCCAATTTCTACAGATGGATCCGCCTTGGGTACTATGGTATCTTTTCCAGATGTATTACTGAATGCATTCCTGGGATAACGAAATCTTGTGAGAATATATTGATCTGTATGTGGTTCTGCAGAGCAACGTAATGTTAACCAAACCAACTGGGAAATGGTAAAGTACCAACTTGAAATTAATAACTTAGTGGTACAGTGATGTGATGGGAAGGCACAGAAAAGTTCATAAATAACATTCTTTAAGTGATCACATACGCAAACTTGTTACAAAAATCAGACAAATATTTCATAGCTGACTCTACAGTGTGTGGGGTTTTACCTTGCATAGTGCATTACAGACTCATAGTCATATTCCAGTCCCAGATTATCAGAGTCCTGTATTGTAAAGCTGCTGAGATCTCCTATGAAGGGTTGAAAAAGCAAATACATTGATATTTTTTATTTCTTCAACATGCCTAAAGACTATCTATTGTGTCTATGGTAACTGCCACCATAGTACACAGGGCCATATTTCTTAAGTGCTATTCCATAATACACCTTCCTGTGCTGGAAGACACTTCTGCTCCATTAACTTGGATCGGCCTTAAGGTGTCTTCAGGCAGCGGAAGCTGTCTCATAGAATAGCACTGCTTAGTAAACAAAGGCCATCATTTGTTTAATATAGTAACTTTTAGCACTATGTTAATACACACACGTTTTGCAGCTTACCTGGTGAGATGTATTGGGTCATGATAGTAACATAGTCATCCCGGTCACTCCTGCCATGTTCGTGGACAAATCCAAGAGCATGGTTTATCTCATGTTGGATAATTCCTTTATTCATGCAGCCACCTCCTATAGACATTGGCTGAATACCACCAAACCTTCCTCTGTAGGACCAGCACCTTAAAAAAATATATGATATGACAAAAGTATGAACACATTATATGTCGTATGATTTAGTATTTAATAGTAACATGCAATAGGTCTCTTCTGGCACGTTTGAGGTCCCTGTATTCTTCATGTAGTTGTATTAGAACGCAGTGGCGTAACTACTCTTTAAGGTGTCGTCGGGCAACGTCGTGATGCCTCTGAGTCACATGATGATGCATCGCCATGTGAGGTCACGTCACCAATGCAAGGCAGCGTCACATGATGCAGAGACATCATGGTGGAGGGCTGCTCTGTTACAGAGTCCCCACTCTCTCCAAGGCAATTAGTTTCATTGCTGTGGGGAAGAGTGTGGGGCTTCTGTAACCGCTTAGGGGTTCATCAAGCATCAGGAGGATCCTGGGACGTGCCCGGGCATCCGGGGTGGTAGTTATACCACTGTTAGAAAGAGTTCCCTATATTATTTCTTTAAAGGGCATGTCACTAGTTACATTTAGATGCATGTGCAGTAGGTTCCTGCTGTTGGTGTATGGCACAATTACAGCAATACAGTGCTTATTTTAGTGACCCAGTGGCATTAGCTTTCCTTTTTGGCAAAATACCCATGTCTGCAGTGCACAGCCATTTCTTCCTGCGTGGAAGTATTTTCTCTTGTTGCCGGTTTTCAGACTGTCTGCGCGCCTGTCCTGGAAGTCATTCTACAATCAAGAAATAGTGAGTACTGCTATTTGTTACTCATCCATGCATTGGTTTATCCAGCTCCAGGGATTTGTCCATTGACTCTTTGGGGTCTGACTGACCTTGTTATAGGGTCATCTTAGACATCCCCTTAGTATCATCACATGATTTACTCTTAATAGGAGGATAATGGGATTTGTAGGACATTAATCCAGATGAAGACTCAAATGGGATATTTTTCTAATTTTGATTATACTGCATCATACCAGTTTATACTGTACATTTGCCTAGGCATAGGCGTTTGAGTTCTGTTTTTGGAGGCTCCTCCTCCTATTTTTCTCTAATCTACCTTGTACCAATAGCTCAAGGCTGATACTACTAAGTCGATTTTTGATTATTGGGTCTTTACCTGCGGGGTCATAAAAAGCTTTAATAACAAATATATATTTTTCTACTTCAATTAACATTGATAAACTTTCAGTATGTCATTGTAATACAGACAACACTACATTGATATTGGACTTGTTACAAACATAAGGAGATGACTGATGTTCTACATCTAATGATTTGGACACTGCCTCCGGTGCAGATACTTATGTCTCCAGCTATGTGGATAATTCTGTGAGAGCTAAAAAAGCAATTCATGTTTTTGATGACACACATGGTATTCCACTCACAGATCAGTCAAATCTACCCTTATATTTTTCTAAATTAGTGAAGAATTTAAGTCAGGATATCTGCATTTGGTAGGACATTTCTACCCTTGAAAACTACTTAAAAGGTTAAGCGAATACCAAGGGGTTTAAGAATAAAAAAACTGCCTTCCTTTGTGTTCTCTAGCAAAGAATTTGAAGAAACGTGGATTCAGACTTTGAACAACTGTTCATTTAAGCTTATGGAATTGATAATTTCTGCCAAATTAGAAGGAAAATTATCTCTTGAAACTAATATTAAAGAACTTCAAGATGAACTAGATACATTTCATACTACACAAGAGTTTACAGCTAATGATAAAAAGTTGTCAGAATACAGTATATTGATTCCATAGAACAGGACATTAAGGACAGAAACAGAAGAAATTTGAAAGGGATAAGTTGGACTATCTGCATAATCAGATATATATATTTGGCAAAAACCCAGCCGCCAAAAGAGACCTGCTCCAAAATGGAATCAAGATAAAGCAGGGAATTCGATAAATAATCCAGATAATTCCGCTCCGCGGAAATCCATTTTGAAGAAAAAAAGGGATAAGCGAGAAGTGTCGGGAACCTCTGAAGCTTCCGATAGCGATAGTCGGTCCCTAGCAGTGTCATTTTCTAGCAATGATCAGAAGGATCAAAGGGAGAATTGGAGGGACCGTGATCAGGCTGAAACAACAAGCCGATACTCTAATAAAGCAAGAACTATCCCACCCTCCCGGTTTTCTAAACATGCGTCAAAAAACATAAAAGGACTAGACGGTCAAAAAGAAAGTGAAGCAAACAAAAGGAAAAAATATCAATAGACGAATTGTATAACAATGTCATCAATATTTCAAGTATTGTTTTAACTAATTGTGAATTAGAACATGTGAATAAAGGGCTTAATTTTGCTCCTTTCGAAGATTTAAAATTGTTCGAAACCTCTATAGATTTTGAAAAATGTATTAGGAAATTGGTTCTTAAGAAATTCTTCAATAAAAATGATACACAGGCTTATGTACCCCCTGGCGAACCATTGGACAGAGAGTTAACCATTTCCCCTCACAGGGATTTGGTACCTCCGTTACCATTGGATCACTCCAGTGGGACTACATATTTATCTTTTGTTGAAAACTATACTTTACAGGATATGCAAGATCTTTGGGAAAAATTCAATGACGAAGATAACACCGACTTGTCATCTTTTCTTTCAGGGTCTTTTGACTCTGCTTTTAGGCCAAAGTCTATTTTCTAATATGACTAGTGACGAAATAACTCAATTGAATAACTTGAAAACTAACAAAAATATAGTTATTAAAAATGCAGACAAGGGCGGAGCTATAGTTGTCCAAAACATTGACGACTATAGTAAGGAAGCCCTAAGACAACTATCTGATCATGATTCGTATATAAAGCTTACAAATGATCCAACACGTGTATTTCTCGCACAACTGAACGGTGTTCTTGATCTTGGAGTCCTTTTACAGGTGATAAATGAAAAGGAGAAAGCCTTTCTGTTTTCTGCCGATCCTGTGGTCCCTATCTTCCACCATCTCGTAAAGATACATAAGTCTCTGGCCTCCCCTCCAGGTAGGCCTATTATATTGAGCATTGGATCTTTGGGTGATGGTCTATCAATATATATTAATCGGTTTCTGCAGCCCTTGGTGCACAAATTACCCTCTTAATGGATCTCCTCAACGCCCTTAATAATTTCACTTGGTCACACACATACACTTGGGTCTCTCTTGACGTCGCCCCACTTTATACTATTATTGATCACCAACATGGGATTTCTGCTATTCAATACCATCAAGCACTAGGAAAATCACCCCGTTCAACCACGTGGGGTTCATGGATATCGAGGTGAAAACGCGGCCCAGTACAGATTCTCTCCCCTGAACAAACAAGATTCCATCTTGTAAGTTGGGGTTTTTCCCGCTTTAGTTAGGGTTGTTGGTGTGTCTTTGTCTTTGTTTCATTACAGAGACCATCTGGATTCACTTTCTGAGGACCATCTAATCCATTCAGAACTTTATTGGATAATTCACCCATTTGCCAGGACTGTTTTCTCTACCAAGGACTGTCTTTTGGAATATGGTACTGTGGACATTAACTCACTAGCGCCGGGGATAGTGCTTTTTGTATATGCATGTACAAGCTACTGGAAGAAATGTAAGCATACA
Source organism: Ascaphus truei (assembly GCF_040206685.1). NCBI lineage: Eukaryota > Metazoa > Chordata > Amphibia > Anura > Ascaphidae > Ascaphus > Ascaphus truei. The sequence continues at coordinate 28,235,549 of NC_134489.1, forward strand.
GTAAGAACTGTGTTCTGGAAGCAGACCCGTATAATGGTGACAGCTGTTACCATGTACTAAAAACTACCACTGCTGTACCTGTGACAACACAGAGTCCTTTGTCATTAGTGGATAGTATAGATCTGCATATCTTTACTACTCCCTAGTAATTGAACTAGAGAATATGATTCCATATGTCCCCTTCAGTCCATGAGGTCAGTCTAAGGCTAATGCTCTGCTGCACGCGCCGGCACGCCCGCCTTGCGTCTTGGTGGAGTGTGCATGGAACTTCACCGCGATCTGCAGGCAGCTGTTTTAGGCATGGGGGGCGTGGCCAAAATAGGTCGGTGGACTTGACCATGACGGGGGCCGTGTGTGTGTCACGCACTGGCGGCGCACTACAGCCTCGCTCCGTGTGGAGGAGGAAGCCGCTGCTCGGGTTGCAGATGAGGTTTGCGAATTGCAATGGAGATGTCTTCACAATTTCAGCCTTGTTTTCCTGGTCAACAGCCCTCAACACTTTCAAGGAAGTTATTCAAGGCAATGAACTCTAGTAAATACTCAGGCACTAATCATACATATAAAAATACAAAATATACTGTGACAAGCGCTATACCTAAATGTGACAATGCAGTGCACAAAAAAAAAAAAAAAAAAAAAAAAGCAGCCTGGTGATCTACTGAGGAATATCCCAAAATAAACCTCTACACATGAATACAAATACAAAAATAGACATAAACCTGGCGCATGTGATATAAATGTGAAGTGATATTAAAGTCCAAAGTTAAAGGATATACAGACTGTAAGTCCCAATCACTGACGAAGTGACGTTCCCCGTCACGAAACGCGTAGGGAGGAGCCTAAGAGGTACTGCCCCCCACACTCAAGCTGCTAGTCACTGAGAGGAGACGGTGACGTCATCCGAACCGCGCCGGAATCTCGCGAGGTACACGCGGCACCGAGGCGGACATTCAGAGACAGAGTGCAGCTTTTTGGGTGTGCTGGGTCGGGCACTTCTTTGATTTTACACTCACCGACTTTTGTGAGTATTTTAACTGTTTAAGGTAGGCGTCCAATAAAAGTTTTTATTTCTGCGCAATCCTTTGCCCTCTTTTATCCCCACTGGAGAATAAAAGACCGCAGGGACCCTAAGACTGATCCAGGAGACTACGTTCCTGAAAGGGAGACCTTCCTAAACATCCACGGTAGCGGAGGACACCACGAGGGGTTCGTGATTTACCGAAGGCGACCAGGACACAGAAGGCTCCAAGCACAGATTCTCTCCCCTGCATGTATTTCATCTACTTCTAGTAAGTAGGCAATCTATTGAGCTTAGAAATTAAGTGCCACATTGGCAATCAAATATACTGCGAAATGTCCTGTTTCTCTGCTTAATGTCACACATCTGCAGGTTGAACATACAACGTGAAGAGGACTGTATGCTTTACATTTTGTAAACTGTGATTCTGAAACCATCTATCATCAGCTGACCTTTCAGGATTGGGACTTACAGTCTGTATATCCTTTAACTTTGGACTTTAATATCACTTCACATTTATATCACATGCGCCAGGTTTATGTCTATTTTTGTATTTGTATTAATCATACATATACTTTACATATATATATCCACACAAGATGTTGCTAAGTAAATAATACCATGTAAGCTATGTGTGTACGTTCTTATGAGATATAGAGATACAGTATATATAAGAAAGTACACATACGATATTCTTGAGACCTAGTGAGCTTTAGATCTGAATGAGAATTGCAAATCCTGCAACTGGTGATCGGGATCAGCCTTTCTCCACCACTCTTCATTGACTCCCTTGCACACCACGTGACGTGTCGCCGCATGGGATCACCATCCTCTTGTAGCCCCTGCTGGCTGATGCGTAACAGTACACAGGGAGCGAGAAGGCACCAGGGATTGCCACGAAGAAGGTAAGGAGCTGGTGGGAGGCGTGCACGCAGCCACGAACACCACTGACTGCAGCAGGGACCTGGCCTTAAGGGCAAATTGAACACTGGCACAGTGAGTAAGACATGGAACCCTATATTAAGGGTGATTCATGAGGCTAAGTAAGAAGACCCGCTATGTAGGAATCTGAGTGGCTGCTCTACTGCCCAAAAACTTTGGATCTTTCTGCTATATTACATTGCTATGATGAGTCTGTAAGACTCTATTACCAGTAACTGTATCATCTTGCTGATCTGTTGTGAGTCCCATGACTGGGAGTTTAGAAAGTGGTGAAAGAACAGCTATGCTATAGTCTCCTGAAGCACAAGACACTGGTCAATTAACAATATGTGTACTATGGACTTCAGTTAGTAAGTAATACTTCTTACATGTTCATTGAACCCATTACAATACCTCACTGTGATAATCCAGCCCATCCAATGTGAAGAGCCTCCATATGACAGATGTCTGCTGACTGCCAGGGTCCTCCCCAACTAAGCACAACTACCAAACGTATGGTTACTGTGTTGCTTACATTGATAGTTAGATAGAGCAAGTAAAGGTTTCTTGCTCAGCATTCCATGCAAAAGGTCAATCTGAGGCTCCTGATCTCTCACCCCATTTATCATGACCAGGGACACACACATTGCCACTTCCAAAAAAAGAGGTCTGGAAGTTTTTGCTGCTGATTTAGATCAGGTATAAAACTGTATACTTTGTGCAATTCAGAAACCTAAAGCAAGATTTTGATCAGTCCTACTGTTCATATACAGAAGTATCCCCGCCCTAAGATTAAAACATACCCATCTGCAGATGTAATGTTGATGGCATTCTCCTCTGTTGTGTGAGGTACAAAGCGCACACAGGTCACAGTTTCAAACTCCTGCATGGCTGCACGTATCAAGGAGACTTTCGCGTCATCTGGGAGAAAAGAGATACGAAGAGGAAACCATTAACAATAAGTACAGTTGGAGACAAGAAATGAAGATCTACTAATAAAGAATGGAGACCCCACAATAGAAGAGATGGATACTCACTGTAACCAGAAGACATGATGTACGGCACAATGACATTTCCATTGCTGGATTTGTCCCACGTGCAGTTAGAACAGTTACTGGCGCTGCGACCAGGTTTAATTGCAATGTCCCCTTCACGCATCCGCTTCTTGCTGCCTGTATTAAGGATGGAAAAGGAAATCATCAGAATTCCATTCAGTGCATATAACAGCGCAGAAAGCCAAAGAATAGAATGAGCTATTTCCCCAATGTACTGGACTTTAGAGAGTGAAGTGCACATTTTCTATGGACTAACAATATGATGCGCCATCTGTTTAATTTAAGGGTTTATTAGGTCCATATATCACATTATTAGGGACTAATAAAGATTCCTATAATAGAGATGGGGGTTTAAGACATGCGCCCTGGGTTATAAAAGGCTTGTAATGGGATCCCTGTACATTTTCCAATCTTTATAGTGTAAGATCTAACGATAGATCCCTACTCCCTGCAGCACACTAGGATTCTGTATAAACTCTGAAGCCTTCTGGCAGTTATTTGCATCTTCACACCATATACTAATAGTTTGATGTGAGATTTTCTGTTTTTTTAAACACAAACTTTTATTTATTAAATTTCACTGGTACTCTGTCCACTACCTCTTTCCTTGGTCACTAACAGTATAAATCCTGCTAGGGGCAGGCACTGGAGGGGTTAACTCCTCATGGAGGCCTAGGTTGCTATTGCAGCCTTGGATACACTTACTGTATCCAAGGGAGGGCCTAGCAACAACCTGAGGGTGTCAGCCTGGGGAGAGTATACTGGCTGGGTCACATGAGGTTGATTTGGGCCTGTCAGTATCAGACCGGCCCTGTTATGGGGCAGGGTTACAAGCACAACCCAGGGGTATATACTGGCACTCTCCCAGAAGTTGGGTCTCTTTCTTTCCCCTGTGGAGTGACAACATCTACCCTATATCCCACAAGGGATTCAAGGAGGAGCACCAGAAGGGAACATAGATGGGCCTCAAGCCTTTAGATAACCTTCCAGGGGAAGCAAGGCATGCTGTAAGATCTGGAATATGCAATAAACATCAGTTGAACCAAATGCTTGTGTGATTCACTGCCTTGGGATAAAGAAGCGTCAGCATGGTCCATGCTGCATATACAGGATCCTCACTGACTGGAGGCACTGCCAAGAGAATGAAGCACCCTGAAACCCTGTCCTGATAATCCCCACACCACCGCAGAGCAACTCGGAACCCCCTGTTGCCTCACAGGTATGCACAGCACCAAGAACATACAGGTAGCGACCCAATCTCACATAGGGTGGGGGTAAAGGTGCTACACATGTTATTCCAAAACATGTGTCTCCTAATAGATTTAATAGTGTTGATCACTTAAAACATGGAGAAGATCTCAGGCTCATCTAAACCTTCTGGTCTGACTTGTTGTTGAGCAATATGTACTGTATAGCAGTGAATTTAATAATGAAAAACTTATGAGCAGTCACTAATTGGAATTCTGTGATGCGTTCATTCATTTTGTTAGCATCTTTAACTGTAACTGTAAGGTGATATATAAAATCCCTGTGGACTGACGTATTTAGTTTGTATGTATTGGCTGCTTTGACTGACTTATTTGTGGCCTTACACTTGCTTTCTGAAGTGATATAGAAATCAGTATTGGGAGCACATGCTTTTGGAGATTATTCCTTTGACGTTACCTTGATTTGATTGTAAAATCCTGCTGAAGACGTCCTTGGGCTCTGTCGTTTCTTTAACTCCTGTTAAAAACAGACACACACACACACACACACACATTGTGTAACGGGGACTCAATTTATTTCTTTTAACAGTAATATTTTGTAACGACATTATCTTTCAGCGTCTGCTTAGCAAATGTAGCTGCATCTAATGAAGATGCTCCTCAATCTATATCCATGTTAAAGCTAAAGGATAACTAGGAATAAGCTGCAGGAGGGTTATGTGGAATTAGAGGAGACTCAAGGGGTTTATTCACTAACGTGCTCCAGCTGCAAAACTCAGGCAGAACTAGTGCAAAAACTGCACCAGAATTATCCAAGGGAAATCTTCAGTTGTTTTCAATGGGATTCCTTCTCTTTCATAAATATGAGGCTTTTCCCCACTGGTTTGGTCCCTGTTTTGCAGCCCAGACACTTTAGTAAATAGATCCTAAGATGTGTTTCTCTTGTTATGTAAATCATGGCGCTGGAACATCCCATTGATAATTATACCTAACTAATTATTTAGAATAATTAGTTATTCTTCCATTTAGTTGTATTCACCACCTTGCATTAGAACTACTAATACATACAATATGCTGATCGGATAAAACAGTTTATGCCACCCTAACATCACTATAATAACCCAAGTATGACACACACCTCCCTCCTACGTGTGACAAAAAAAGATTTTTTTTGTCTGGTTGCATCACTTTATAAAGGTAATTGTAGTAATTGTGTGTTTGTAATTAGTGGAGTGTTACAGGAAGGAGTTCCCTGCACACACAGTATAATGGGATGTATCTTATTAAGCCTCATTCTTCCACTCCTCTCAGCATCTGAAAACCTGCCAGCTCTGAGGTGGAATAAACATCTCTGCCTAACAATCTGCACCAGATGGAAGAATTTGGGTTTATTTTATTACATGTAAGTGCAGCGCGTCAAAGCAAACTTTTCTTTGCTTTGATAGACAGATGCAGGAATGATCTATCCAATAACTAAACAGTCACCGCATCTGAATATCCAATGTTTGCTGAGTATCCCTGTACGCTGGTCTTCTGTAGAAGGCTGATATAGCCCAGTTTCAAAACAGAAATATTAATAGCTCAGATTATCTCTACTGAAAGTATCAAAACAGAAAAAAATATATTTATAAAATGGAATTCCAACTTAACCTAGACTTAAAATAAAACTATTGTCCCAATACAGTTTTACTAAAATGATATATTAGTTTACTACAGTATGCCCTGCTCATGTACGATATTTGTTGTATAACAAGATTATTATGGGCAACCATGTTTTAAGTCTGTGTTACGTTAGAGACCATTTATATATTCTCAGTAGACTTAACCTATTTACTTAGGGGCCTATGCAAGTAGCCTTCATAAATGTCTCGCTGGGCCTGTTGTAATCATTTAGCTCATTTGTATCCCCTCATATTTTTGAGAGGTATATTATTAAATTTTTGATACATTTAAGCTCTTGGTTTTACTTTCAGCGATATTAAATGCATTATTTTTCTAGTCACAGCTTTTTTATTTTTGTTATGCTGCCTACAGTGTGTTTATGTTTTTAATGTTAGTGTGTCTTATTGCTCGTTATTAAAATCATTTCCTTTTTCTATTTTGACTTAGAATCCAAGTCTTTTTTCTTTATATTAGATTAGTTACTCTGTGGTATATTTAGAGTGCTATTTTGGGGATTGTCTCAGTCTTTTTGTGTGTTATATTTATTTCTCTTTCCCCCAGCACCACCAGTGTTTCCCTAGTTATTTGGTCACAGGCTATCCTGTCTGGAAATTGTTTTTTCTCAGGATTCTCTGTATTCATTTTTGGGTCTGGCTTAACTTATTTATATAGTGTGAGCAACTGCCTTTTTGTGTGTGTGTGTCATATATATATATATATATATATATATATATATATATATATATATATATATATATATATATATATATGACACACACACACAAAAAGGCAGTTGCTCACACTATATAAATAAGTTAAGCCAGACCCATATATATATATATATATATATATATATAGTTACATAGGTACATAGTAGATGAGGTTTAAAAAATACATACGACCATCAAGTTCAACCTATGCTAAATTTACAGGTCAGATACTTTATCCTATATCCGTACTTACAGTATATTGATCCAGGGGAAGGCAATTAAAAAATCCCAGTGACATATCATCTAATGTTATTTGATATGAGGAAAAATAAATTCCTTCCTGATTCCAAGAATTGGCAATCGGATTACTCACTGGGTAAACATCCTTCCCATGTTTACTTATTTGGTATATCCCTGTATACCTTTCCTTTCTAAAAAGATGTCCAACTTATTTTGAACAATCACAGTCTTCATGGGTAATGATTGCCACATTTTAACTGCCCTTATTGTAAAGAACTGTTTCCTTTGTTGCTGGTGAAATCTCCTTTCCTCCAACCTAAAGGGATGACCCGAATTCTTTGTACTGTAATGAATAGTTCTTTTGAAAGCTCCTTTTACTGTCCCTGAATATGTTTGTATATAGTTATCATATCTCCTCTTAGACGCCTCTTTTCTAATGTAAACAAATCTAATTGAGCTAGCCTCTCCTCATAAATCAGATTATACATCCACTTTATTAATTTGGTGGGTCTTCTCTGCACTTTCTTTAGTTCCATAATGTATTTTCTAAGGCAGCGGTGTGCAAACTGTGGGGCACTAGATTGTCTGCGGGGGGCGCGGGGTTTACAGATGCCTCGTGCACTTTCCGAAGGCATTTAAATGTAGGCCTCTGTAGACTGCACTTCCCATGCTTCTGGAGACGCGTTGCCATGTCAACGTGGCATCAAATGATGCTGCGAGGTGATGTGACATCACGTTGCCATGGCAACGTGATGCCAACGCCAGAGCCAAGGTAAGAGGAGGGGTGGGGTGCACGGAGAAAGAAGAACAGCTGACAGGGGGGCGCAGGGAAAAAAGCTCGAGCTCCACTGTTCTAAGGAGGGGTGCCCAAAATTGTACTCCATATTCAACGTGTGGTCTTACTAAAGCCATATAAAGAGGTATCATTATGTTTACTTCCCTTCCATCCATAGCCTGCTTAATGCAATGTAGCCAGGTCCCCCTCTGCATTGCCGCCGCCCCCTCTGGGCACTCACCGCGGTGGTTAGGTTAGCCGCTGCTCGTGGAGAGGTGTGGGAGCGGGAGATAGCATAGCTGGCCAGGGAAGCGTGCGGTAGTGTTGCTAGGGCTCCGGCGGGTCCCAGGGCAGGGCGCCGCCATAGCAGATTGTGCACGCATGCGCAGTGGGAATTTCGGCGCAGAGGACCGGCAGTGAAGTTCGTGCATGCGCAGAACAAGCGCGCGAACGCTAGCCTACCAGGGAAGGCTCTTGGAAGGGACTACAAGTCCCATGAGCCTCGGGAGTGGCCCCATGATGCCAGGGAGCCAATAGGGCTGCAGGGAATTGATAGTTTTCGCGCGCTGAGCCACGTTAGTCAGTGCAGGACCGGGAGAGCTAGGGGAAGGAGGTGAGTGCAGGGGTCTGTGACCCGCTGCAATAGGCCAGAAAACCCCTAGTCCCCAGATAGGTCCTGACCTCTCCCAGCTTGTGGTGCATAGGGACTGACCCTAAGTTAGTATCGATTCCTTTATGTGTTAGTGGTAGATAGGGACACAGCGGACGCTGCACTCCCGGAATGGAGGCTTGGGCTCAGGCCTACGCCACAGAGACAGAGACTATATCCAGGGTGGGATCGCCCCTGGCGGACCCCGTGCGAGAAGACCCGTGATCAGGAAGCATCACCAAGCGACTGATCCTTTGTGAAGTTGTTTGCTGACTCGAGCGCAGGAGCGCTCGGCAGGTACCTCCTAAGTGCACCAACCTATACCATCCTAACATTATCTATTCACATAGTGGCAGCGCTGACCACGGGGAACCGAGGGATAGGCTGTGGACACGGTGTGGGGATACACGGTGGTGGGCGGGTATACTCCTAGTGGCGTAAGAGACACTGAGAGGACTGAGTTACCTGGGGGGGAGATAACCCCTAGCGGGGGAGTGTTATTAATGTATGTTATGAGTGTGTTATTGCCTGATATATATTCTACGTTACAGTAAACTGGTTATATATATTCCTGAGTACGTGGTTATTGTATATGTGGGTCTTGTGTAGCCAAACTTCTATATATCCCTAGAACCCTACACAGTTGGAGGCGCTGAAACCAAGAACGATGCAGAGGATTCACCCCAGGCTCTCACTGGCGGAGGCTCAGACCTCCTGTGAGCCTGACAGGTATAACGCACCACACCTGGTAACATCGCTGCGTGCCTTGGTTGAGCGAGAGAGGGGCAAGGAGGTGCGGATTGCCGTTTTCCTGAGGCTTCACTGGAGATTGCCAGTTCGTGACGTCATATCCGGCGACACCATTTCCGGTTCGGCACGACGGAGACGTCACTTCCGGTCATTGCCAGCAAGGAGAAACGGAAGGAGTGCACGGCATCCTGAATACCCTGCGAACACCCTACACATGGTTACCAGCTCACATTGGTCTAATGCGATTTTACATCTGCCGTCCTGTGAGTGTTATCTACATTTTAACCCACCGGAGCGGCACATCAGCATCTTGTCCTATCTTATTATTTTTTAGTTATTAATAAATTAACTTTTATCATTAGCTTTGCTTTAATGTTGTTTGTCTAGTTGTGTCTGTTTGTCTTGTCCCCATGTGGCAGCCAGTTTGCATTTATATGTCTGTGTAATCTGTATAGCTGTGTTGCACTAAATTTCTCTCTTCTTTCATTCCATGTTCCACTTCCCCTTCATGAAGTCCTAACGGAGCACCTAAGGATTTAGTGACTGTAGATCATCTTGGGATTGGGACTATTTCAACTGGACTTCCATCTATTTTGGACTCTGTAGGCGCCTGTATCTCTTTCTGTTTATACTGTCTTATCTGATTGTACCATCAGTTTTCCACCAGGCTGCCTTCCTACCAATTAGGGCTCCCCCGCATAGCAGGGTTTACTGTATATATTCCCATTAGCGCCTTTTTTCATCACATTTCCTTTTTTATATATATATATATATATATATATATATATGCGACTGGGTGGGGTGGAACCACCGTTACATTTGGAGGCGCTGCTGAGATTTAGACCTGGGGTGCCCTATTCAAAACAGTATCACCAAAGATCAGCATCATGGTAATTCCCTCACGTCAAGAGGTCCACGCGTGGGCTACCACCGTCTGTGAACCACCTAGACACGTTGTTGCCGTAGGGAACGTCCCGGCGTTAGTGGCGGAAACTGACATCCGGGACTCACTGAGCAAACTCTTAGGGCCAGATAAAGTATGGTACCGTGGCCGGGTGTTCGACTCTACTTATCATTGGAGTGCCCTACTATTCACCGTGGGGCGGGACATATGCCCTGAAGCGGCCCCGAACACTCTAGTAGCCCCCGAGTGCCCGCCAGAAGGATACCCCCTTATATACTCTGACTTACCAGTAATAAGGGAAATGTTTTCACTAAGAGCCCCTCCTCAAGATCCAGATGAACCGTCCAGCAGTACTTGGACACCACTTGCACCCGTGTCAAGTACCCCAAACCGGGTTGACCGTCCCCAACCCAAAGTCTCCTTAACCCCAAGCACCCTCACGGAAGCCAATAGTTGGGCTGACAGTCCGCCCTCTCCAACCGACCCCGTACCCCGCGAGGTACACCCCAGGCATATCAGAGAGAGGGTAACGAACGAAGGTTCCATAATGGGAGTGACGCTACCCCAATTCGTAGAAGCCTTCACCATGGCCTCCCAGTCTCAAGGCTACTGGAAACTTAAGGCCTTCTCGGTAATACTTCCCATACCCCAGGGGGAGGAAGGAATAGACCTTTGGAGGGAGAATGCTGTAAAAGTCATAGAGGAATGGTCGTGCACTGACACTGTAAAGCGGCAGCGTATCATGGAATGTCTCAGGCCTCCCGCCTCTACCATTGTGACCATCCACAGGGACCAACACCCAGAGTTGACGGCGTTAGAAATGGTGGCGTTCCTGTTGGAAGCGTACGGACTAGCCGAAGACGAAGGAGCGATCTGGACGAAATACTTCAATCTTTATCAGAAGGAGGGAGAAGACTTGTCGGCCTTTATTCACCGCCTGCAGCTAGTCTTGGGAATCCTACTCAATCATAAACTGATTCTCGCCTCTGGGATGGATGAAGCGCTCCATAAGCAGTACTTGCGGGGATCAAGCCCCACTCACCCCATAGCCAACTTGCTCCGCAGCAAAATAATGGACGGGGGTCCCTCTCCGTTCACCGAGTTGCTGCGCCAAGTGAAAATGCAGGAGGCACATGTTATGCTACACTCTACCGCTAAACCTAAGAGTCTCTCCACCTCAAAGGGAAAGGGCTCTATGGAAAAGAAGGAAGAGTCTGCGGCCTCGTCCAAGGGGTACAAGCAAGACCCACCGATAGACCACCTTCCCCGTCCAAGGTTCGTCCGGAACAACGCGAGGTTGTGTGCTATAACTGCAGTAAGAAGGGCCACATCCTTCGTAACTTTCCGGAGAGAGAGGATCCTCCAGAAGAACACCCTCCCAATATGGGGAAATCAGCCCGATCAATGGTCTGCAGTGTACCAGTGGCAGAATCTGACCCAGAACTCCCTCAGTCGGGAACCCAGGATGCCCCTTCTGACATCTCACCCAGTGGAGATTACAGTCAAGTGGGCCCCGCGGCCATCGTACCCGTTGTACTGGAAGGGATCTACGCATCGGCCCTACTAGACACAGGGTCACAAGTAACCATAATATACCGCAAGTTCTATGACCAGCACCTCCAACATTGCCCCCTGAAGCCGGCCGAACATATGAAGGTTAGGGGATTAAGTAATGAAGACTACCCCATCGATGAGATTGTGAAGGTTCAGCTGGAAATACTCCAACTGAACACCGGCAAAAAACACCCCATGCATGTAGCGGCAATGTTATGCCCGGAGCCCCAAGACCAGTGCAAGTATCCAATAATCTTGGGAACCAATGCTGATATAGTACAAGCTGTAATCAGAGCCTACTTGAAAGAGACCAACGAGTTGCCGTTGGCCAATTCGCTTCTAGACCCCGTCTTACGAGAAGAGTGGCACCGGGTATATGTTCTGGAGCGTCATGGGGACCTCTACAATCGTCAACGCGGATTGACGACCATATTACCAGGGGGAGTACAAAGAATGGCTGCCTGGTGTTGCTACCCCGATAGGCAGGAGAATGATCAGTTCTTCTCTCTGGAGAGTACCCCCGAGGACGAAGTTCAGCGAGGGTATAGGGAACTACCCGAAGTGAGAGAGTGGACGACTAAAATCCCTCTACGAACCCACGTGTATGTGCAGAATCTCTCTCCTTTCCCGATTGAATTTGATGGCGATCAGAACTTGGGTTGCATCTATCCAGTCAGCCCTGTGAACACCGCGCCCCAAGTGAAGGCGGCGACCGTGGCTGGACGGTTAGCCGACCTGGACTTCAACTTCGGCGAGTCGACGTTGTCCCCTGAATGGAAAACACGGTTGACAACTCAGTTGAATAAACGGCGGAATGTGTTCTCCACGAGTGAGATGGATGTGGGGTACAGTTGCAGCGCCCAACATATCATTCGACTGAGTGATGCCAACCCGTTCCGGGAACACTCTCGTCGCATCGCCCCACGGGATGTGGATGGTGTGAGGGACGCCATCCAAGACATGACAACCGCTGGGATTGTGACGGAGTCTCGGGGACCCTACACGTCTCCCATAGTGGTGGTGCGGAAAAAGAACGGGTCCGTACGACTGTGTGTCGACTATCGAACTCTGAACAATCGTACGATACCGGATCAGTACAACCTTCTGCGCATTGAAGAGATCCTGAATGCGCTAAATGGAAGTCAATGGTTTAGCGTGCTCGACCTCCGATCCGGGTACCATCAGGTGACTATGAATGCGGAAGATCAGGAGAAAACAGCTTTCGTATGCCCCTTTGGGATTCTTCCAATTTACACGTATGCCCCAAGGTATATGCGGGGCCCATGCTACCTTCCAGAGACTGATGGAGAAGACTATCGGGGACATGAGCCCTCGAGAGTGTCTGGTATACCTGGATGACATCATTGTCTTCGGGAGAACTCTGGAGGAGCATGAAGACAGGTTGCTCAAAGTAATAGACCGTCTTGGGAAGGAAGGGCTGAAGTTGTCCCTAGACAAGTGCCGGTTTTGTCACACCTCGGTGACCTACGTGGGCACATCGTATCGGCTCAAGGGATCGCCACTGACCCAGCCAAGGTAGAAGCAGTCGTGAACTGGCCGCGTCCCGAAAATGTCACAGAACTACGATCCTTTCTGGGATTCTGTGGGTACTACCGTCGCTTTGTGGAAGGGTACTCCAGTAGAGCTAAACCCCTGAATAATCTGCTGAAGATATACCCACAGAAACCGGGAAAAAGGCTGTATCGGCTCGCCAACCGTTTGGTGATAAATGGACTTCCGAGTGTGAACAGGCCTTCATGAAATTGAAGAAATGTCTGACTGAAGTGCCGGTGCTTGCGTATGCTGACCCCGAACAACCATACGTTCTGCATGTGGATGCCAGCCTCAATGGATTGGGTGCCGTCCTACACCAGAAGCACCCTGAGGGCCTCCGGCCTGTCGCCTACATCAGCCGCAGTCTGACGCCCAGTGAGCAGCGATACCCCGTCCACAAGTTGGAGTTCCTTGCTCTCAAGTGGGCGATCACTGAGAAGCTCCATGATTACCTTTACGGGGTTACGTTTGAGGTCAGGACGGATAATAATCCCCTCACGTACATCAATACGTCGGCCAAATCATATGCAGCAGGCCACAGATGGCAGGCCGCCCTCAGCAACTACAGCTTCTCCTTGAAGTATAAGCCGGGACCATTGAATATCGGGGCGGACGCCCTCTCCCGAAGGCCAGGACTACTTGCTACTCCAGATGATGGGGAATGGGAAGAACTTCCAGGACCCGGAGTGCAGGCTATGTGTAGAACTACCGCCATCGTCAACGACCAAGTGGCCTTCTCAGAATTACGAGTGGCTGATTCATTGGGATGCCAGTCGCAGGCTGTCCCAGCCGCCTACTGCGACCCAAAAGGGATGCACATCATGCATGACAAGGTGTTACGGTGGAAAGATTTGGTAGACTATCAAATACGAGATCCTGTTGTCAGTATCATCCGACAAGCCGTTGTAAGGAAGCATGCTCCAGATGACTTAGTGGTTTTGCTCATGCGGGAATGGGACAAATTTGAAATAGACAATTGTTTACTCTATCGGGTGGTGCAATATCACAACCATCCGGATAGGCGACAACTAGTCCTCCCTAAGAACTTACAATACCTAGTGTTGAGGTCCCTACATGATGATCATGGACATCTTGGGATAGAAAAGACCTTTGGGTTGGTTCGAGATCTCTTTTTCTGGCCCAAAATGCGGGAAGCCGTTGAACGCCACTGTCGCCACTGTACCAGGTGTATACAGCGCAAGACCCTGCCTACCCGAGCAGCCCTCATGGGCCATCTGAAAAGTTCTGGCCCCATGGACCTTGTGTGTATGGACTTTCTGTGCATTGAGCCTGATAGCCAGGGAATATGCAACGTGTTGGTCATCACGGACCATTACACCCGGTATGCCCAGGCCTTCCCCACAAAAGATCAGAAAGCCATCACAGTGGCGAAAATATTATGGGAGAAGTACTTCGTGCACTACGGTCTTCCCAACCGCCTTCACTCCGACCAAGGGCGGGACTTTGAGAGCAATTTGATCAGAGAACTCCTCAAAATGCTGAACATCACCAAGTCACGCACGACCCCGTATCACCCTGAAGGAGATGCACTGCCCGAGAGATTTAATCGAACCTTACTGGATATGCTCGGAACGCTACAGAGTGCTCATAAAATTGAATGGAATCGACACGTGGAGGGCCTGGTGCATGCGTACAATTGCACCCGACACGAGTTTACGGGATTCTCCCCCTACTTCCTCATGTTTGGGCGAGAGGCGAGGCTACCAGTGGATGTACGTCTTAGAGTTTCGACGGATGGGATACACAATGCTACCCATTTCAAATATGTGCAAAGACTTAAAGACAGTTTACAGCAGGCCTATCAACAGGCTGAGAAGGCTACAGCTAAGTTGAACGCTGGAAATAAAAGGCGATACGATCATAAGGTCAAGTATCGGGAACGTCGTCCTGGGGACGCTGTGTTACTTAGAAATCTGGGAGTCCCAGGAAAACACAAATTAGCTGACCGATGGAGGGACGGGGTACATGAAATAGAGTCTCAGATGCCTGGCATCCCGGTCTATCGCATCAAAGACACTGAAGGCCGGGTAAAGGTATGGCACCGTAATCATCTTCTCCCCATTCCACAAGTGGGAGATGAAGAGACAGAGATACTGGCCACACCGCTCAACGGTGAACCCGAATTATCAGAAATGGGTCAAGAGACTGTCAATAATGAGACCCACTCTGAACCGCATGAAGACCCTATGGAGGGACCCTCTCAAAGGGACTACCCTGCGGATGGGGCATCTCCTGGAGGAGCTACGGGTAAAGGGCCCCGTGGGCCAATGCCTACTAAAGTAGCACCAACAGGCCAGCCTTTGGATGCGCAGAGCCCGTGCTTTGTGCCTAACAGAGACTGTTCAGAGACAATTTTCCCCTCAAGGGACGAGGCTGAGCTTCAGGACTGTGGTTATTACTCCCCCGAGGGAGTTGCCGAAGAACAGCTTCGCCGGAGCCAGAGAGTAAGGTACCCTCCAAATCGGGTAACCTATGATCAAATTGGGGCACCCCATTATGAGGCTCAGCAGTGGGCTCGCAGCAGAGTGCAGTCCATCATTGTGATGTTCAGTTAAATGTGCAATCTGATTTAGAGCTGATAAATGTAAGGTCACGTTTGATTGTTGCATTTTTATTATATAACGATGTGATGCCCTTTTCATTATATAACTTCTGTACATATTTATATTCAGTTGTGTCCCAAGCGAGGACGTTGTTTTTTTTCCCAGGGGGAGGATGTAGCCAGGTCCCCCTCTGCATTGCCGCCCCCCCTCTGGGCACTCACCGCGGTGGTTAGGTTAGCCGCTGCTCGTGGAGAGGTGTGGGAGCGGGAGATAGCATAGCGCGCCGTTCTAAAGCTCGGCAGGTTGCCAGGGAAGCGTGCGGTAGTGTTGCTAGTTCTCCGGCGGGTCCCGGGGCAGGGCGCCGCCATAGCAGATTGCGCAGTGGGAATTTCGGCGCAGAGGACCGGCAGTGAAGTTCGCGCATGCGCAGAACAAGCGCGCGAACGCTAGCCTACCAGGGAAGGCTCTTGGAAGGGACTACAAGTCCCATGGGCCTCGGGAGCGGCCCCATGATGCCAGGGAGCCAATAGGGCTGCAGGAGCTCCCTGCTTGCAGGGAATTGATACTTTACGCGCGCTGAGCCACGTTAGTCAGTGCAGGACCGGGAGAGCTAGGGGAAGGAGGTGAGTGCAGGGGTCTGTGACCCGCTGCAATAGGCCAGAAAACCCCTAGGCCCTAGATAGGTCCTGACCTCTCCCAGCTTGTGGTGCATAGGGACTGACCCTAAGTTAGTATCGATTCCTTTATGTGTTAGTGGTAGATAGGGACACAGCGGATGCTGCGCTCCCAGAACGGAGGCTTGGGCTCAGGCCTACGCCACAGAGACAGAGACTATATCCAGGGTGGGATCGCCCCTGGCGGACCCCGTGCGAGAAGACCTGTGATCAGGAAGCATCAACAAGTGACTGATCCTTTGTGAAGTTGTTTGCTGACCCGAGCGCAGGAGCGCTCGGCAGGTACCTCCTAAGTGCACCAACCTATACCATCCTAACATTATCTATTCACATAGTGGCAGCGCTGACCACGGGGAACCGAGGGATAGGCTGTGGACACGGTGTGGGGATACACGGTGGTGGGCGGGTATACTCCTAGTGGATGGAACAAGGAAAAACCCGGGCGCTCCCTGGTGAAGTTCTAAAACAGGGGAAATATAACAATTAATATTACAACCTTATAGACAAAGGTCCTCTCAGGTTCGTCTTCTCGTCCTATGGCTCTGACCCCAATAGAATCCTATCCAGGATCCTTATTTGTACAGGGATATAGAGAAAAAAGGGGGAGCACAGGTTGAGGAATTTGGGGTATGTATGGTATCTAATAGATACTGGTGGGTGTGGTTGAATGATATATAAAATCACTTACACGGCCTTGTGTAAATGTTCTCACAGCAAGGTTTCGTTGCAGTTTTCTTGTCTTTTTATTTCTTGCCTTTTTATTTCCTTGGATGGTTTCTTTCTTCTTTTCAGGTCTTGATCTTCTTCCTGGTTTTCTTCAGCAGTCCTCAGCTCCCAGTGAGGATGTCCCCCTCGGAATGAACAGATTTAAAAAACAATTGTTAGAGAGGAAATACAGACGGTATTATAGGATATCCAATAGATTAAACCCAAATAAATACAAAAGCAGCAAAAGCTGCAAACACTCACACGGGCAAGTGTGAGTGCAATCCTAGGGGAAGGTGTCTTTTTATCTGATGGGGTCTTCACACATGGTGACCTGTAAGGGTAATGGAGGTCTGGTATGCAATAATAGATACAAATTAAATGATACTCACACGGCCTTGTGTGAGTAAATACACATCAAGGTGTCTTTAACTTCTTTGAAGTAATGGTGGTGCTAGATTCCAAGTGGGGAAATATAAGCAGATAGCCCCTCCTTGGTGTCGGTGTGAATTAGGACAATGTCTCGCTTTTGGTAGGCTACAAGTAATTTTATTGTTAAAACACTAAAAGAATGCAAATATAAAAATACAATAAAAATGCAATAAAAATGCAGAAAAAAAGACAACAGCCCGTCGGTAGGATGTGACTCGTGGATCTCGTGGCACGCAGCTTACTTGCTCTGCGTCCGGGTATAGTGCTGCTTCCTCTCTGATCCACTCCTTGACGGTGGCTGTGTTAGATCAAAATTGCTAAGTGATGAGAGCAACGCGTTTCGACCCTTTCTGGACTTCCTCAGGCTCTCATCACTTAGCAATTTTGATCTAACACAGCCACCGTCAAGGAGTGGATCAGAGAGGAAGCAGCACTATACCCGGACGCGGAGCAAGTTAGCTGCGTGCCACGAGATCCACGAGTCACATCCTACCGACGGGCTGTTTTCTTTTTTTCTGCATTTTTATTGTATTTTTATATTTGCATTCTTTTAGTGTTTTAACAATAAAATTACTTGTAGCCTACCAAAAGCGAGACATTGTCCTAATTCACACCGACACCAAGGAGGGGCTACCTGCTTATATTTCCCCACTTGGAATCTAGCACCACCATTACTTCAAAGAAGTTAAAGACACCTTGATGTGTATTTACTCACACAAGGCCGTGTGAGTATCATTTAATTTGTATCTATTATTGCATACCAGACCTCCATTACCCTTACAGGTCACCATGTGTGAAGACCCCATCAGATAAAAAGACACCTTCCCCTAGGATTGCACTCACACTTGCCCGTGTGAGTGTTTGCAGCTTTTGCTGCTTTTGTATTTATTTGGGTTTAATCTATTGGATATCCTATAATACCGTCTGTATTTCCTCTCTAACAATTGTTTTTTAAATCTGTTCACTCCGAGGGGGACATCCTCACTGGGAGCTGAGGATTGCTGAAGAAAACCAGGAAGAAGATCAAGACCTGAAAAGAAGAAAGAAACCATCCAAGGAAATAAAAAGACAAGAAATAAAAAGACAAGAAAACTGCAACGAAACCTTGCTGTGAGAACATTTACACAAGGCCGTGTAAGTGATTTTATATATCTTTCAACCACACCCACCAGTATCTATTAGATACCATACATACCCCAAATTCCTCAACCTGTGCTCCCCCTTTTTTCTCTATATCCCCATACTCCTAGTGGAGTAAGAGACACTGAGAGGACTGAGTTACCTGGGGGGGAGATAACCCCTAGCGGGGGAGTGTTATTAATGTATGTTATAAGAGTGTGTTGTTGCCTGCATATATATTCTGCGTTACAGTAAACTGATTATATATATTCCTGAGTACGTGGTTATTGTATATGTGGGTCCTGTGTAGCCAAACTTCTATATATCCCTAGAACCCTACATAGGTGGAGGCGCTGAAACCAAGAACGATCCAGAGGATTCACCCCAGGCTCTCACTGGCGGAGGCTCAGACCTCCTGTGAGTCTGACAGGTATAACGCACCACACCTGGTAACATATAGGTCCCCCCTTACATTTATATATATATATGCGACTGGGTGGGGTGGAACCACCGTTACAGCAAGATAAGATCTTGTTTGCCTTTGCAGCTACTGGATGACTTTGGGCACTATTGCTAAACCTGCTGTCTACAAGCACTCCTAAATCCTTCTCCATCAAGGATTTCCCTAATTTATCCCCATTTCATTTGCAATTTGCCTGTTTATTCTTATTTCCCAAATGCATAACCTTACATTTATCTGTATTAAACATCATCTGCCATTTATCTGCCCAAGTTTCCAGCCTATCCAAGTCCTTCTGGATAGAAATGACATCCTGCTCTGATTCTACTACAGTACATTACATAATTTAGTGTCATCAGCAAAGATGGAGACTTTGCTCTCGATGCCAACCTCAAGGTCATTTATAAACGAATTAAAAAGCAGGGGTCCCAGTACCGAAACCAGAGGTACACCACTCACGACTTTAGCCCAACCTGAAAAAGTTCCTTTTACGACAACTCTCTGATGTCTTCAACCGGTTTTCAATCCAAGTGCAAATATTTTAACTGAGTCCAATTTGCTTTATTTTGTACACTAAACCTCTTGTGTGGAACCGTATCAAAAGCCTTTGAAAAATCTAAATAGACCACATCAACTGCATTACTCTGGTCTAAATTCCTACTTACCTCCTCAAAGAATCTAATAAGGTTAGTTTGGCATGATCTATCCTTCATAAATCCATTCTGACTATTACTAGTAATTGTGTTTCCCATTAGGTATTCCTGAATATTATCCCGTATTAAACCTTCAAGTAGCTTCCCCACTATACCAAATCTGCTTTACGCCAATCTTGTGGTACTGAGCCTGTGGAAATGGAGTCCTTGAATATTAAATGTAATAGTTTGGCTATTATTGTACTTAACTCCTTAAGAACTCTTGGGTGTTTGCCATCAGAGCCAGGTGCCTTATTTACTTACATTTTATCAAGTCACCTATACATTGCGTCCTCAGTTAACCAATTGTTCGTTAATGTAGAGGTTATGGCTTCCTCCTGCGGCACTACTATTGCAATTTATTCTTCCCTGGTAAGCACAATGTTAGATGGGCAGGTAGATTATTGGAGATAAGGAAAGAGCAGAGATATTACACACATTCTTTGCATCTGTGTTTAATACCTCTGCTCTTTCCTTATCTGCAATAATCTGCCTGCCCATCTCACACTGAAACTGTCCTATATTTTCTTTTTTCATTTTTTTGTTCTTAGGGATCTTAAAGAACTTTTTAGGGTTGACCTTACTTTCTATTGCAATCCTTTTTTCATTATCCATGTTTTTGCTAATTTGATTGCCCTTTTACAATTTTTGTTACATTCCTTATTTATGATAATATGCCTCCGTCCCTTCTGACTTAAAGAATCTAAACGCTTGCCTCTTCTTTTCCATTTCCTCCCCTACCTGTTTATTTAGCCCCATTGGTTTAAACGCATTTCTTTTATATTTATTACCAAAAGGTATACACTGACAAGTATGCTTTTCTAACAATGTTTTAAAGACTGCCATTTATCTTCTACATTTTTTCCTGCAAAAACATCATCCCAATGTATTACATGTAGATTTGTCCCCAGTTTATTAAAATCTGCCTTTCTAAAGTTTAAGGTCTTTGTTGAACCCAAGTAATCTGTTTTTTTGATCATTTATTTTAAATGAGACCATATTATGATCACTGTTACCCAAATGTTCCCGGACTTGAATATTTGTTATTACTTCTACACTGTTTGATATTACCAAATCCAGTTTTGACCCTCTCCTTGTTGGTTCTTCAATAATTTGGGTCATGTTATAGTCTTTAAGCACCCCCAAAAACCTGTTTCCTTTTGTAATGCTAATCTCATTGCTCAAGTCTGTGTCTGGATGATTAGAATCACCCATTATGCAAATATGATCTAGTTTTGATGCCTTCTCTACTTGCAAAAGTATTTTAGCTTCCTCAATCTCACAGATATTTGGTGGTTTATAGCATATCCCTACAAACATTGTCTTTGTACTTTTAACTTAACTGCAAATTTATATCCACAAGGTGTGTGTATGTAACACCGCCGGAAGAAGAGATCAGTGTATCTCAAAAGCTCACACAAATAAAAGCATTTCGTTAGCCACAGAACGGTATCATCTATTTATTTTTTGATTATTGAAGCTCGGCTAACACGGTACTGATACCTCTACATATATATATACACACACACAACTGACCATTTTCATGTTAGTTATACACTGGCGACACACTTTATTCGAGCTCGGCTAGTCCCATGAATTCGGGTATACCCGGGTGTATTGAGGTTTGTGACTGTTTTCTGCCCGAGTGCATTGAGGTATTTTCCAGGCAGGGATTGAAGCATTTTATTCCTGCTGGCTGCAATACTGCACAGTATATGTATATATATATACTGCATTACAATTAATGAATTTATGCCATCTGGTAGACACGCGAAGCATTGCAGCCTATTAAATCCTAATCATTATCATTTAACAGATCAGCCGCCCGTCAGCCAGGCATGAACCCAGGCTGGGAAGGCAAACGCAACGGGGCTTGTCAGAGGTGAGGAGCGGCGCACTCCAGGTATCTGCTAGGTACATACTGGGTATTTGCTCGAATAAAGTGTGTCGGTGCAGTATATGTTTAACTTACCCCTTTCTTCAAGTTCCCTTAAGAAAACCTGTAAGGAAATGTTTTTATGTTACTATATGATTGTATATAGATTAAATGTATAATAATTAATAATAAAAATATATGTATTAGGTAACATGCTGAAAAAGAGGAACAAATCCTCAATAGATAGGTAACATGCCCACATAATATGTTCTCTAGGTCTATACTGTCCATATACAGATAGTTTTTAAGTCACTCACCTGTAAAGGTAAACCCATGACAGGTCCCAGCAGACAGGCCAGAAGAGGGATGTATATTCTCACATCCATCATATGGTCTAATAAGTGTCTAGGAATGTTTTTTTTCTTGCACAGGTGTGAGGGATCTCTGATCTTCTCTCTTGGGCTCTGTGTTATACGTCCAACCTGGTGTGCCCCTTATTTTCAGCGATGGGGCCTAACAGCAGCCAATCAGCAGCCACTATGAGAGATCTCAGGATATACAAATGACTGGAAGAGATGCTCCAGGGCGTTGTCACGGCTTTTACTGCCCGAAAGTCAGGTTGGCAGGTTTCTGTGTGACATGAGGGTTATTAGACTTAAATACCTGCAGCTGTTATTAAAAATGTTTTCCAATCTCACGTTAGTCATGGTTTATATTTTTTTTTTAAACTGGGAAATCAAGATTGGCAAATTATAACAAATAAATGTGACCTCAGGGGTGTGAAGAGAAGACCAGGGTAAAGTTCAGGAGATATCATGATACAAACAGTTCTTTCCACGTGTAAACCTTAGCAATAACTATACAATAACACTGTTTCCCCAAATAACATCACATAACCTGTTATAACCAGTGCTTTGTTTCTGGAAAAAAAGGTGAGGGAACTCTGACGTGAGGATGGGACCGGGGACAAAATTATTCTTAGACATGCGCAATAATATGCACATTTATTCACATTTCAAAATCATTTTGAATTTACAGTAACTATGTTATTATTTTTGTAAATAATAATTAGTACATTCTAATTTTTTATCAATAATGCTATAAAATTTATTGTGTGATCCAGGAATAAAGGTACAGGAACTGTAAATAAAAAAGCCCTGCTTATAACACATGTATAGCCACGGCTGGCCCAGGCGATCTTTCTACCTTCCTGTCACATAAGATCTGGTAAGATACACACAGTGACAGGCTATCCTATGAGGTTTAAATGTTGACTTTATGAGTGACGGGAGTGGAGGCGACACAGAAATCTGTATGCAGCCAATACTGGTGCAGATCCTGTAGTCGCCCCTTCTGAATCTCAGGGAGAAAGTGACCAAACTGTAGCTTGAAGTTCAGCCCCTTAGGGTTGAGACCTTCAGTTCCGGCCTACCCTTTAATGGGGTAGGAGTTCCAGCTTACCCCTCTGTGGGGTGAGGAGATCCCTCTCCCCCCTCCTGGAGCTGAAGGAGAGATCAAGATCTGTGCATGGCACAAGGCCTCGACTACTATATCCTGGCCAAGCACCATCCAAGGGCCTGAAACCCTTCTCCACCAAAATGCATACGCTGTAATACCTTCCTGCAGTGGCTGATTAAATAAAGACCCTCATTTATATATCTCTGTCTAAGTTGCGGTCTATTAGCCAGAGGTGTTGGAGAAAGAACTGTCATGGTAGGGACTGCCTGCATCTGTGCTGTAGCCTACCGTGGCTGGAGGCGCTAACACCGTAAAAACGGACCAGCGAATCTCCCTAAAGACTGTAATGTCCCCCCACACCATTGCGGGCATCTCATCTCTCCAGTACCCTCACAGGAAACCGGCACCACATATACATATACCAGTAGCAAGCACAAGACCTCCCAGAGGTGGGTTGGAGGGGGGGGGGGGTGGTACAAGGGTTACACATGATTTCACAGAGCTCCAAAATTTTATATTTAGTGCAGAATGTCCCAATATATTCCACCAGAGGGGACAATGAAGTCAGCTATACGTTTTCTTATATTGTGCTGACAAGGCACACAGAGCTTACAATCTAACTTTGGTGCTTGAAGTACAGACAGATATAGAGACTTGCCCAAGGTCATAAGGACAAACTTACAATAACATGTGAACCAGGTTTCCCATGTTCAAAATAAGTGATTTTGCCACCATGCTCGCCCTTTTGGATTTTTGTACAGATCTAGGTATCTACATAGGAGTTACAATCAAACCACATAATAACATATCATCTTATCTTTCATCATTTGTAGCTAACAACGTTGCAAATATAGACCTGAAAACCTAACTGAGAAGAGAGCAACAACACATACCATATAATATACAATGCATGCTGTATTTAAGGGCTCAACCCTAGCAAAGAAAATAAATCTGCAGTGATTTCTATGTTGGAGTGATCAGGGCCAAGCTATATTGCAGTTTTAATAACCACTGAAAGTTTCTTTAAAGTCCATTTACATTCACAGTTTGAGTTTGAGTTCCAGGTATATTGTTCATGAAACAAAGTGTTTGACTGACCATGAAGGCCTCTGGGACAAATGTAAACAGAGCAAAACTCGGCACTCTCACAGCTTGCAGGGATTCCTGAGGAAGCCAGCTGATGCTGATGAAACGCGTAGGGACTGACATCATCGTGTTACCTAGCTGTGAGAGTGCCGGTTTTGCTCTGTTTACATTTGTGCTTCCTTGCATGCTGCCGGTTACATCGGGCGACGCAACTATGGACTGTTGAGGTCGGAGTACTTTGGCAAGCTTGACCAGCAACCCACGGTTCAGGAGGTGCTTGTAAAAGCCATCCACGGAGCAGGAGGTGATTTCGGAGCGATCAGCAGACCAACAGCTGATCATTTTGTGTTTCCCCAGTTGACGGTGACTCTATGCAGTAACACCGTCTAAAGATTCCTTTTTATATCAATTCATTTTTCTTATTTTTTGTAAGTGGGCATTGTTTACCCCTCTATTTTATTAATACATTCTGTTTGTGGTAATGCACCAGGGTGTGCGCTGTTTCTTTCAACTTTTCATACAGATTTTCCCTGGGAAGTGATTCTTCCTGGATACAGCAGCCCCCATTCCCTGCATTTTGGCAATTAAGCACATTGGAGTGCTGTTGGACATATATTGTTTCTACGCCTCCTGGACAGGACTTGTAACAATACAATTGATTTTGAAAATATGGGGATTTCCTTTTTTTCCATTTATATTTTTATTGCATCTGTATTTTAGTATATATATAAAAAAACAGGCACAAAATAAAACACATGACATTTAAATAAAACAAGCATTTCACAATAAAGCCATTGATTGTGCCTGTGGTAAACCATGTCCACCATTTATGGGCATGGATTGCCACACTGACAATGAATGGGCAACTTAAAAGAAACATAACACAAAATACAATACATAACAATTAAATAAAAACAAGCATTTGCCAAAAAATGCAATGCTTGTCACTGTGCTTATCTATAGCTCGAAACAGGCATAGATAAAAACATTGGCAGTCAATATGCATCCTAAAAAAAAATACACAATGAAATAGAATACAATGAAGGTTTTTCTTACCTTTGTCGGGGAAAAACTCAGTCCCACACTTATTCCTTCTTGGTAAGCAATCTGAATAGAGACTTTTATTGCAACAGCCGCTAGCAAGAGTGCATTTAATGCAAATCAAAACATTGCTGTCTGACTTACAGTAACACAAAGGCACTGAACAATAAACTCTAAGTAATTTAATTATACCAGAAAAAGGGCCGGGCGTACATAATATCACAATATCAGCACTTATGACTTCATTGGACATCTAACTTTTCTTTATCTTGTTTTCTTGCAGTTACGCGGTTATATATGTTGCAATTTATTTTAGCAGATTAAGCAAAAAGAAAACTCATGTGCTAAACTACCTCTTCTTTCTCAAGGCCGATAGCCGGTACATCTCTCTCTGACTCTACAAGGGGGTTAATAGTTTAGACGAGGGTCCCAGCTAAACAAAGAAATTACAGTTTCAGCATTAAGGAAAGTTCAACGGGAAAAAACTTATATCACACACACACACACACACACACACACACACACACACACACACACACACACACACACACACACACACACACACACACACACACACACACACACACACACACACACACACACACACACACACACACACAACGCAATGAAACACAAAGCATGACACTTCTTATAGCTGTGGAAAACAAAAGCCTGGTTATAGCTAGGGAAAAGAAGTACGTATTATAAGGCGCCAAACGGTAAATTATATATCACACCAGTTGGAGGGCCAGGATAAGGCTCCGGACAGATGGGTTGTGCTTGAAAGAAATAAAAACAAAAGCACAAAACATCGCGTAATACTGTATAAGAAAAGGACAAACAACATATACTACACACACCAATCAAGACTAGTGACTAACAGCTGAGATCGAGGTGAAAGGTTATTTAAAAAACATTTATAAAATATATACTAAAACAATGGACATATGAAAAATAAAAAATACATTGAAGTAATGAAAAGACAAATGGTTAGGACCGGCACACTGCAACACCAGGTGGACTGCCCACTCACCGGACGGGAGATAAAAACAGGCGGTGGATAATTTTGAGAGTATCCCCTCTCTGCTGCTCGCACAGCCACTGCACCGGAACAGATCTGCAGGTGGAGGGTTGCACACGCCAGCCGGCGTGTGTACGTGTAACCTCCATTGGCGCTCAATGGAAGCCGTGCAGATGGTATCGATTTCACCGCAGCAGATTCGTCTGTAGTATGTAACAGCTGATTCACCTCCGGATCGGCTCGGGAGAGTAAAGACAGACCTGGTGCCACAGTAGAAGTCCTGAAAGGCCACCCTACGCGTTTCGAAAGCGTGCTGCTTTCTTCCTCAGGGGTTCTACAATAATGTCCATTAACGTCGTTTAAATAGAAGTCCAAATTAGTCCAATTTCACCTGTAACATTCCTGCACATGCGCAATGGATATTCAAGAAAGTCAATGGTCTTTTGGTGATACACGCACATGCGCAGTGCTACATTACATCAGAAATAAATAAACAAATTGCTATTTTATAACTAATACTAAACAACTAAAGAGAAGATAGGAGAGTGATAATAGTGAAATGTGTGGTGTAAACATATATGTGTAAAGAGCACATATTGTAAATTAAGATTATACCCATAAAGGGGTGAAATCATATATATTTTAAAGAACTTTAAACAATATGTGAAACAGTGAATGTACTAGCGTGTAAGGGTTAAATATTTTAATTATATAATAAACTATGTGTGTGTTTTGTAGTAGTTATTTAATAAGATTATATAATAATGTGGGTGAAATGTACATAATAGTGTATAGTGGTGGTCCACTTAAAATTGAAGAGCTAAGCTCCAAAGTATATTTAGTTAATGAGGACCTATAGATGTGACATAGAATTAGTGTAAATCAAGATGAAGTGATAAGGCTAATGGTTAAAAAACAACCATAGCTATTAAGTGAACAAAGTGTTAATAACAAGCTTATGTGAATATATATATTCATAAAATGCATATAAACAGTATTACGTATAGAAAGTGTATATAATTAATTATACATTGGGCCCTAATATCCTCAAAAGGATTCTGCAAGCCAAAAAATCAAAGAACAACCTGGATAAACCACACAGGAAATCAATTCACCAAAAAGGCTTTTAAATCGAAGTCAACGTTGAGGCCCAATGGGGATAGAGTGCGAAGTTCGTAGATCCAATAGGATTCCCTCCTCCCCAGTAGGCTCACAGCGTTTCCTCCTCTCCAATTTGGAGTGATGGTTTCGATTGCCATACATTTTAAACCTGTAGGGTTTTGTCCGTGCACTTGAAGAAAATGATGCGATACGTTGTGCGTGGTTAACCCTCTTTTTATGTTATATACATGTTCGTATAAACGTCTTTGGACAGATCTAGTAGTTATACCCACATACTGCAGACCACAGGGACATTCAAGCAAATAAACTACAAAAGAACTTTTACATTGATGTGTTGTTGAATGGAATAGTTTTTTAAGGTGTTGTTAGATGTAAAATTAGATGATTTAATACTATATTTGCACGCTGTACACCTATTACATGGAAAATATCCTTTATATGTGACCACATTACGTGGAGTCGCTTGCAAAGATGGACAACTTGGAGCCAACTTTCGTCCAATATTGGGTGCTCTAGTAAATACAATCTGGGGATGTTCTGGCAATATGCCCTCCAGTTCTTTGTCCTTTTTTAGAATTGGCTAATATTTTTTTTATTTTTTTCGTATATTGGGTGCCATTTGATTGTATTGAGTTACAAAGGCTAAATTAGCAGATTTATTATTAATAGTTTTATTTTTATATTTCAAGAGACTCGATCTCTCCATTGCTGCAACTTCCGTTATTGTGTTGTCTAAATCTTTAGAGGAATATTCCCTTTCTAGAAATTTTTTCTTGAGATCTTCGGCTTGAGTATGAAATGTTTCACCACTGGAATTATTTCTTTTTAGTCTAATAAATTGACCTTTGGGTATGTTTTTAACCCATGTTGGGTTATGGTGACTGCGTGCATGTAAATAATTGTTTGCTTGTACTGGTTTGAAATATGTGCTAGTTTCTATGCAGTTATTTTTAGCTGAAATGGTTAAATCTAAATACTCTATTGAGGAAGAGCTAGAATTAAAAGTAAATCCAAGGTTGTAAATGTTATTTTTCATGTATGTTTTAAAGTCTTCTAACTGTGACAAAGTGCCGGACCAAATAAAAATAATATCATCAATGTAACGCCGCCACAGGACCAAATTTGCTCCATAAGGATAGCTGGACCAGATATGATGTTTTTCCCAGCTGCCCATAAATAAATTCTTGAAATATAATAATAAAACTATTAATAAATCTGATAATTTAGCCTTTGTAACTCAATACAATCAAATGGCACCCAATATACGAATTTTTAAAAAAAAATATTGGCCAATTCTAAAAAATTACAAAGAACTGGAGGGCATATTGCCAGAACATCCCCAGATTGTATTTACTAGAGCACCCAATATTGGACGAAAGTTGGCTCCAAGTTGTCCATCTTTGCAAGCGACTCCACGTAATGTGGTCACATATAAAGGATATTTTCCATGTATTTAGGTGTACAGCGTGCAAATATAGTATTAAATCATCTAATTTTACATCTAACAACACCTTAAAAAACTATTCCATTCAACAACACATCACATGTAAAAGTTCTTTTGTAGTTTATTTGCTTGAATGTCCCTGTGGTCTGCAGTATGTGGGTATGACTACTAGATCTGTCCAAAGATGTTTATACGAACATGTATGTAACATAAAAAGAGGGTTAACCACGCACAACATATCGCATCATTTTCTTCAAGTGCACGGACAAAACCCTACAGGTTTAAAATGTATGGCAATCGAAACCATCACTCCAAATTGGGGAGGAGGAAACGCTGTGAGCCTACTGGGGAGGAGGGAATCCTATTGGATCTACGAACTTCGCACTCTATCCCCATTGGGCCTCAACGTTGACTTCGATTTAAAAGCCTTTTTGGTGAATTGATTTCCTGTGTGGTTTATCCAGGTTGTTCTTTGATTTTTTGGCTTGCAGAATCCTTTTGAGGATATTAGGGCCCAATGTATAATTAATTATATACACTTTCTATACGTAATACTGTTTATATGCATTTTATGAATATGTATATTCACATAAGCTTGTTATTAACACTTTGTTCACTTAATAGCTATGGTTGTTTTTTAACCATTAGCCTTATCACTTCATCTTGATTTACACTAATTCTATGTCACATCTATAGGTCCTCATTAACTAAATATACTTTGGAGCTTAGCGCTTCAATTTTAAGTGGACCACCACTATACACTATTATGTACATTTCACCCACATTATTATATAATCTTATTAAATAACTACTACAAAACACACACATAGTTTATTATATAATTAAAATATTTAACCCTTACACGCTAGTACATTCACTGTTTCACATATTGTTTAAAGTTCGTTAAAATATATATGATATCACCCCTTTATGGGTATAATCTTAATTTACAATATGTGCTCTTTACACATATATGTTTACACCACACATTTCACTATTATCACTCTCCTATCTTCTCTTTAGTTGTTTAGTATTAGGTATATGTTTTATGCTGAGATCGTTATAAAATAGCAATTTGTTTATTTATTTCTGATGTAATGTAGCACTGCGCATGTGCGTGTATCACCAAAAGACCATTGACTTTCTTGAATATCCATTGCGCATGTGCAGGAATGTTACAGGTGAAATTGGACTAATTTGGACTCCTATTTAAAGGACGTTAATGGACATTATTGTAGAACCCCTGAGGAAGAAAGCAGCACGCTTTCGAAACACGTAGGGTGGCCTTTCAGGACTTCTACTGTGGCACCAGGTCTGTCTTTACTCTCCCGAGCCGATCCAGAGGCGAATCAGCTGTTACATACTACAGACGAATCTGCTGCGGTGAAATCGATACCATCTGCACGGCTTCCATTGAGCGCCAATAGAGGTTACACGTACACACGCCGGCTGGCGTGTGCAACCCTCCACCTACAAATCTGACCCGGTGCAGTGGCTGTGCGAGCTGCAGAGAGGGGATACTCTCAAAATTATCCACCGCCTGTTTTTATCTCCCGTCCGGTGAGTGGGCAGTCCACCTGGTGTTGCAGTGTGCCGGTCCTAACCATTTGTCTTTTCATTACTTCTATGTATTTTTTATTTTTCATATGTCCATTGTTTTAGTATATATTTTATTAATGTTTTTTAAATAACCTTTCACCTTGATCTCAGCTGTTAGTCACTAGTCTTGTATGGCGTGTGTAGTATATGTTGTTTGTCCTTTTCTTATACAGTATTAAGCTATGTTTTGTGCTTTTGTTTTTATTTCTTTCAAGCACAACCCATCTGTCCGGAGCCTTATCCTGGCTCTTCAACTGGTGTGATATATCCTTTACTGTTTGGCGCCTTATAATACGTACTTCTTTTCCCTTTTACTCTTCTGACCAGGGGGTCAGTTTTAGTATTTCAGGCAGCCCCTTCAAAGAGGCTCACATACTCTTGCAAGGTTTTTTATTGTGTTTATTGTATATAGTTAGCGCCCACCTGTTCTGTGTTCCCATCTGGTTATAGCTATACATAGAAACAATGTGAAAATATATTTCTTCCATACCTTTGATGTCTTCCAATCGGATTGGGGGCGTATGACGTGGTATATCTCACAATACAATTGATTGAAGTACCATGAGAAGGCAGCCATTTAAAAAAAAAAAGAATTCTCTTAAAGATGATGTCACATCCTTTTAAAAAAATGGAAGATGTCACATGTTATTTCAACCAATCGGATTGGAGATGTACCATGTAATGCATCACATGGAATATCTCACAATCCGATTATCCATTACCATATGATAGCAGAAGGCAGATGCAGATGGCAGATGGCATTTTGTTTTAAGGATGTGATGTACCTCCCTAGAAGGTGTTGTCACATCCCTAAAAAATAAATAAATAGAAGAACCATGTCACATGGTACAGCATCCAACCGGATTGGAGCTGTACCATCTGACTCTCAAATGTCCTGTCTCATTTGAAGGCAAGAAGACGACAAGAAAACATCTCCATTGGATTACAAATAAAGAAGAAACATAAGGAACATAGAGAAGAAACATAAAGAAGATAAGGAACATAGAGAAGAAACATAAAGAAGATAAGGACGTACTGTACAGATGGACTTACCTGCTGTTGAGGAGCCTTGCATCAAGTGTCGAGAGGTTCCTGTTGTTGCTGATGGACTCGAAATTGGAGGGTGAAACAGTCAAAAGTAAGAAAAACATTGATTGCATTGTTTTTCAATTTTGCTTCTTGTTTTTTTATTGTGGTTTTTTTTCTTCTCGGTTTTTTTGTTGTGTTTTTTTGCTGGTTGGTTTTTGTTATTGTGTTTTTTTTGCTGGTTGGTTTCTGTTATTGTGTTTTTTTAATGTGTAGAGCATGCCTGCACAACCCCAGGCCTCGAGGCCCGCAAACAGGCCAGGTTTTCAGGATATCCCTACTTTAGCACAGCTGGCTCAATTAGTGCCTCAGTATGACTGAAATATACCTGCTAACCAGGGCAGTAGGGAGGGGTGAGCTTAATACCTGGGGGGGAGGGGCCACTAACCTCCAACAGCTGAGACCAACTGACGATAAGTTAAACAAAACAAAAAAAACAAGAAGCTCTCATTGAGAACCCCTGAGCCCCCCCCCCAAAAAAATAATAATATATATATATATATATATATATATATATATATATATATATATATATATATGCAGATGGCACACACATAAACTGGAAATAGGTGCTTGTCCCATACAGGTAATGTATAGATAGGTTCCTTACCAAGTAAATCCAGGATCTCAAGATCACAAGGCAAGAAGGAGACAGCACACTCAGGAGGTACAAAAAAAGCGTGTATTCAGTAGAAAAACTGGCACATAAACCCGACGTTTCGGTCCTTGGCAGAGGACCTATCTCAAGGGAGTGCTCTGTACATAATGATACCTGACAAACATATATACCCACCACCCATCAACAAACAGATCCCTGATAGGCTAAACCATGATGTTAAACAGCTGTAGACACTAGCTAATCAAATACGACATCAGCACTGAGCAACAGTGGTGTCGGGTGGCGTCTCACGTATCTTAGTAACCATTAACAATGGCGCACATGCGCAACATACGTCACAACTACAAATAATAAATATATAAAGGTAATTGCTAGAAAACACGAGCGTTCAATGCATATGCTAGGTTTCCACGAATAAATAGCAAAGCATATGTACGGAGCATACCATGGTATTACATAATGAAAATAGCGACTGTTGTGACTATCAATTAAATACCGGCATCAGCACAGGGAAGCACAGTGTTGGATAGCGTCTAACGTAACCAGGTAACCACCACTGCAAAGCAACAATGGCGTTTTTCAGCATGAGTAACAACAAAGAAATATAAAGAAAATTCCTGAGGGACGCAAGCGACCAATGTGCACACTGAGCTGACTCGGATAGGCAACCTAACACATAGGAAGAGCATCACGTAACATAACTTGTTGAAAATAAATAGATTATTACCCAAAATGTCACGAAGACACACACAGCAGCTGCAATCACAATATAAATAAAGCAAGCGTGATAGTGCATGCGTGACTAGCATAATTATTGAACAAGTGTCATAACATCAGATAGCCAAAGTAAAATAGGGAAAAATAATAAGGTGAAAGACAAAAAATAAGGGACAGGAAGGGAAGTGTTCCTTGTAGTCCCAAGACACATGAGGAGTGAACACATAAAAATAGGGCAGATAGACAGAAGACTGGACCCAAAATGAAAGCAGAGGCATACCGATATAACATCACTGTTAAGTACAGTGGGCAAAAGGAGATTAGGCAATAGAAAGGAGAATAAACAACAAAATAAAAATAAAATACAGACACGACCAACAAAGAGCTAATGTAGTAGAACCACAAATGTGCAAAAAAATGCAAATCATGCAAAAAACAAAAAAATAAAAAGATTATGCAAAGCACAAATGCAAAAATAGCAAATCAAAAGAAAAACCAAAAAGCAAAAAATGGCATACAAAAGTAAAGACAATGTGCAAAAACAGTTCCAAATGTCAACTTTGTTTTTTGGCATATTAAATAAAACATATATATATATATGTGTGTGTGTGTAACGGGTGTACCCCTGGGGTACAGTATTACTGGTGCTGCTTTACCCGTTAGGATAACATAAGACTTGAGCCTCCGCCGCTGGGAGCCTGGGGTGTTCTTACACTTGGTGCAGCGCCTCCACTGATGAGGGATACCAACTAGGTGGGAGTATGCCCTTATCAGAACCCACATATATATAATACCACACGTGCTTGGATAACAGTTTTACTGACAGGATAATAACAAGAACCATTAGCATATAACCAACATACATGTAACTTCCCTTGATGCACACATCCACATATGTAGCTCCTCCTCCAAAGTACCTGGGTGCTGGGCACCAATTTCCTGATGTCCCGTATGTCCAAAAACCCCCAATGGGTGTGGGAAATAGCGCTATCCCGTGACGTGTTGGTGCACTCTTTATAGATACCTGCCCGGGCTCCAGCCACGGGTGCCGCTATACCACTGGGTTTGGATCCGTCTGCTCCGACGTGGTGTCCTCCTACGAGTGGGGTGAATTCCGGCGTGGATAATATCACCATGGATAATATCACCGTGGCTCTGCACCGTCTGTACCCTGGTGAGGATCCGTCTGCAGCCAGCAAAAGGGGCAGATCTCCTTAACTTAAGGCCTGTCCCTGAAGCAACCACAAACTGGGGACAAGGGAAAGTATTATCTGGGGCCTATGGGGGTGACTGGCCTAGTGCAAGGGGCTATTGCTCCCCTGCACCCTCACCTACCCAGCTCCTTGCTTTCACTCATCCAACCCCGCGAAATGTATCTAAGTCTGCCAAGCAGGGAACTCCTGCAGCCCTATTGGCTCCATGGCGTCATGGGGCTGCTCACGAGGCTTGTAGTCCCATCCAAGAGCCTTCTCTGGTAGGCTAGGGTTTGCACGCTCCTTTCTGCGCACGCACAACTCTGCCAGGCCGCCGGGGGTTTACTGCGCATGCGTGACAGAGCGCAAGATGGCGGCGCCCTGTTCGGGAGCCGCCGAGAACCGCCGGGACTCCCAAACGCTCCCTGCATTGGCCTCCACCCTCCAGAAGTGCCGGCGGGTCCATTGAGTGACCCCTGGCAGCGGACAAAACGAGGGTGGGGTTGCGAGGCAGCAGGGACGTAGAGGGGACCTGGCTACATCCTCCCCCTGGTAAAAACCCCAATGTCCTCGCTTGGGACACAACTGAATATAACTACGTACAGAAGTTATATAATGAAAATTCTGCCTGGCACCATTATATAATAAAAATTGCAGTTCTTGAATACAACTTAAGGATTGCTCTACACGAGATTGTACATTTCAACAAACATATTTATAACTGAGGCTAGCTTGGCTTCAGCTTGCTGCTGAGACTCATAGTGAGGTGCCCCTAATGAATCATAAGCCACTCTAGTGGGAGGGCGTCTCACTCGCTGACTTTTGCGAGTCTCGGTCTCTAATTCCTCATCTTGAGGGATATCATCGTAGGCTTGAGGCCTAGACTCTCTGGCAGAGGGTGAACCAGTTTGGAGAAAGTCTCTTTGTAACTGAACATTTTCTCTTTGTAACTGAACATTGTCTCTTTGTGGCACAAAACTCGGTTGGTAGGATCTAACGATAGATTACGTGATGAACTCTCAGAAGATGGTGTTTGAACCGCAGGCCCATTACCCGTTGCTCCTTCGGAAGGTGCCCACCAATCTCTGTTGGATGTTCCCTCCAAAGGGTCTTGAATCATTTCCTCTGTGACCCCTGAATTCCCGGTAGACTCTTCAGGCTCACTGTCATCTACTACTGATCTGGATCACCTTCTCCCAGTTGTGGGATAGGTAACAGATGGTTTCGGTGCCAGACCTTGACCCTGCCATTCACGTCACGTATGCGATAGACAGGGAGACCCGGCATTTGGGACTCTACTTGGAAGGGTCCCTCTCTCCAGCGATCGGGTAATTTGTGCTTGCCAGGGATCCCTAAGTTGCATAGAAGAACTGTGTCTCCCGGTTGAAGTTCTCGGTACCGTACTTTGTGATTGTACCTCCTTTTGTTATTGGCGTTCAGTCTGGCGGTACTGCACCGACACACTTTATTCGAGCAAATACCCGGTATGTACCTGGCAGATACCTGGAATGCGCCGCTCCTCACCTCTGACAAGCCCCGTTGCGTTTGCCTTCCCAGCCTGGGTTCATGCCTGGCTGATGGGCGGCTGATCTGTTAAATGATAATGATTAGAATTTAATAGGCTGCAATGCTTCGCGTGTCTACCAGATGGCATAAATTCATGAATTGTAATGCAGTATATATATATATACTGTGCAGTATTGCAGCCAGCGGGAATAAAATGCTTCAATCCCTGCTTGGAAAATACCTCAATGCACTCGGGCAGAAAACAGTCACAAACCTCAATACACCCGGGTATACCCGAATTCGTGGGACTAGCCAAGCTCGAATAAAGTGTGTCGCCAGTGTAGCTCTTTCTGCTAACTGATAAGCATGGTGCAGACTGTCCTGGAGTCTTTTTACATATTTATAGTGAGCCATATTGGGTACCCCATCGGTAGATACCTGCATGCGTATGTCAATTGGCAATCTGGCTTCTCTTCCAAACATCATAAAGTATGGTGTGTATCTGGTGGACTCGTGCCTAGTGCAATTGTAGGCATGTACCAAAGCCTGTACATGCTTGCTCCACTCCCCCTTTTGGGAATCCTTCAGAGTGATATCCATATGCATATCCAGCAATGTCCGATTAAATCTTTCCGGGAGCGCATCTCCCTCGGGATGATAAGGAGTAGTCCTTGATTTCTGAATGTTCAACAGTGTTAACAATTCTTTGATCAACTTGCTCTCAAAATCTCATCCCTGATCTGAATGCATTCTGTTGGGCAGGCCATAATGCACGAAATATTTCTCCCACAGCACTTTAGCCACAGTGGTAGCTTTCTGATCTTTTGTGGGAAAGGCTTGCGCGTATCGAGTGTAATGATCTGTCACTACTAGTACATTCCCTATACCCTTTGAATCTGGCTCTATACACAGAAAGTCCATACATACTACATCCATAGGCCCGGAGCTCTTGCGATGGTCCATTGGGGCAGCACGAGTGGGCAGGGTCTTCCTATGAATGCATCGTAAACATTTCCGGCAGTGTTGTTCAATTGACTCCCTCATTCTTGGCCAGAAAAACCTGTCTCGCACTAAACCCAGAGTCTTATCCTCCCCCAAATGTCCATGATCATCATGTAGTAATCTTAAAACCAGGCCTTGCAGTTGCCGGGGTAGAAA
The DNA here is from genome assembly GCF_040206685.1 of Ascaphus truei. Taxonomy (NCBI): domain Eukaryota; kingdom Metazoa; phylum Chordata; class Amphibia; order Anura; family Ascaphidae; genus Ascaphus; species Ascaphus truei. The sequence continues at coordinate 28,272,121 of NC_134489.1, forward strand.
GAGTTGTCTACGGTCAGGATGATTGTGCAATTGAACAACCCTATAGAGTAGCCCGTTATCCATCTCGAACTTGTCCCATTCTCGCATGAGGAAGCTTACATCATTGGAAGGAGCTCGTTTCACAAGGGAAGGATCATTGTTGTGTAGCGCATCTCGGACAGCCTTAGCCGCAGGATCACATGTCTGTGCTTTCACCAATTCTTTCCAAGTGAAGATAACATTTTGGGTTAGACCCATGCCATCAGGGTGATAGTAAGCTTTTGGAAGGCCTTGAGGTCGACACCCTAAAGAATCCGTGACTCTTAACTCTGAGAATGCCACTCGATCATTTACAATAGCAGCAGTGGAACACATGGCTCTCATCCCTGGTCCCGGGATTTCTTCCCAAGGCCCGTCATCGGAGATCTCGCTCAATCCCGATCTTCTAGATAGAGCATCGGCGCCTATATTGAGAGGTCCAGGCTTGTATTTCAGAGAAAAACGGTAATTGGCGAGGGTGGCCATCCATCTATGACTGGTCGCATCTAATTTGGCTGTCGTTTGTACATAGGTCAGCGGATTGTTATCCGTTCTGACTTCGAAGGTAACCCCGTAGAGATAATCATGTAGTTTTTCAGATATGGCCCATTTGAGGGCAAGAAACTCCAACTTGTGGACAGGGTAGTTCTTTTCACTAGGGGTCAGACTTCTACTTGCATAGGCCACAGGTCGCAGCCCAGTGGGATACTTCTGATGTAGTACCGCTCCCAATCCGTCAAGGCTGGCATCTACCTGCAAGATGTAAAGCTTCTCAGGGTCAGCATAAGCCAGGACTGGAGCTTCCGTTAAACTCTTCTTAAGCCCTTTAAATGCTTCTTCACATGCTGGTGTCCCCCAATCCCCGAAGGGTGTTCTCGGAGTGGTCTTCTTCTGCTTGGGTTCTTCTGGATAGACTTTCAGCAAGTTGTTCAGCACAGCCGCCTGCTTGGAGTATCCATCTACAAATGGCCGATAGTACCCGCAAAACCCGAGAAAGGACCACAGCTCCATCACATTCTCGGGTCTCGGCCAATTCACCACCACCTCTACCTTGGCCAGGTCAGTGGCCACTCCATCTGCCGATACTATATTGCCCATATAAGTGACCGAGGTCCGGCAGAAACGGCACTTGTCTCAGGAGAGTTTCAATCCTTCTTGACCTAATCGATCCAGCACCTTTATCAGCCGAGTCTCATGTTCTTCGAGAGTTGTTCCGAACACAATTATGTTGTCTAAGTATACCAGACACTCACGAGGACACATGTCACCAATTGTCTTCTCCATAAGCCGTTGGAAGGTGGTGGGAGCACCGCAGATATCTTGGGGCATCCGGGTGAACAGATAGAAGCCCAACGGACAGACGAACGCCGTCTGTTGCTGTGTCGTCTACAGGATCCACCAGGTAAACTCTACCCAGCCGTTGTCCTCGTTCCAGTGACACCGTATGAAGCGACATGTTCTGAATAGCCACCTTAACCTTCCTGGGGACTTTGGAGGATCACTCTCGTACTTCAGGTATCATCCGATATCCCCAATGGAGTTCAGACTCGGGAAGGGTCTCTAGCGAAAAGTATCGGTCCTGTTCATACCGTTTGGGGTACGCGATCAGCGCCATCACACACTGTACTCCCCCTGGCGGAATCTCCAGTAACCCTTGCTCTAGATTAAAGATATCGCCATACTCTTCTTCATACTCCACTCAATACCATTCTTCCCGTAGGCCGGGGGCTATATTCAGGGATGCCAATGGTAGCTCACCGGCTTCTTGCAGGAAGGAGCGAATCACCGACCTCACTATATCTGCATTCGTGCCCAGTATGATGGGGGCACTGTGATGTTGTCGAGCCTCTGGGCAGACCAGGGCTTCCACCAACATGGGGTGCGACTTGTTGGTGATCAACTGCAGGATGTCTACCTTGACCGCCACTATTCCGTCTATGGGGTAATCATCTTTGCTCAGCCCCCACATAATCATCTTTTCGGCGGACTGCAAGGACAGATGGCTGAGGTGCTGGTCATAAAATGGACGGTAGATGATGGTCACTTGTGACCCAGTATCCATCAATGCTGAAGAATAGATCCCCTCCACGACGATTCTGATTATGGCGGTGGGCCCTAATCGGCAGTAAGCGTCTGGTTGTGGATTCTCTGTTGGGACAGCACCCCTTGATTCTTCTTCTATCTCCTCGGGTAATGCTGGGGAAGGAAGTGAGGGCTTGCTGTGCCCGTACCGTGTAGGACTTGGCGACCGTATGGGGTTTTCGAGGATTTGAGCAGAACCTTGCGATGTGTCCGTCTTCCCCACAGTTGTAAACGCGTAAGTCCGGGTGCCCAGGCTTGCCCAGCCTGAGGACCGGGGGGGCGATCGGGACACTTCAGTAGCCTCCACATCTTTCTCCTTCTTGGTCCCCTTTTCTTTAGGTACTGGTACTTCCTTGGCATCCTCCTTGCGGCCGTCCTTTCCTTTCTTAGGGGTGTGAAAATGCAGTTGCACCTCATGCCTCCGGATATGCCGCATTAATTCCATGTAGCTGGGTGGTGTTGCAGTGACCGGGGCGCCTCGCATCAATATAGCAGTAGGGTGCTGAGGCAACGAACCTTTCAGTAGTTGCTTGAATCGATGCCGGGCCACTTCAGCAGCCACCACAATCTTCTTTGACAGGAGGTTCCCTAGGGATAGCTGGAGCTTGCGGACGAACACGGACAAGACTTCCTCTTCCTTTTGTCGAAGAGCTTTGAATTTGGCCGTCATCTCATTTTCATCGTCTTCATACGCAAAGGACTGTGTGAGCATCTCTAACAACTCATAAGCCGTCACCTCTCCTTCTACTTCCCGGTGCGTTCGAACCAGTAGCGCAGCTGGGGGTCGGACACTCTCCACTAGTCTTTGCCGCTTGGCGGGCTCTGGACACGACCATTCAGCTAGTATATGGATGGTATGTTCTCTCCATATTTCAAACCCTTCTTCTCCGGTAGGTGTCGGTAGTGTTCCGGAAAAGGGCTTTAGTTTCCTATAACTTTGAGATTGAGAGGCGAAGTCATTGTTTCCATAAATTGGGACACAGTCATATTCAGGGGGAACCCTCCAGGGATGGGGTCACTATCAGTCCCGGAATTTTCAGTAGGGGTGGCCGGAGCACTTGTTGAGGGCCCATCAGGGACAGGGGACGACAGTGATTGCCTCCTGGCCCAGCTAGTGGCTCCCTCTAATGCACTTGGAGAAAAGGTCACTCGGGATGGGCGAGAAGTACTGGCAGGGGTACTTGAGATGGGCGTTATCGTCTGCCAGTCACTGGTAGAGGGTTCATTCACGACCAGTTCAGTGGTTAGAGAGCTTGGGGAGGTAAATACCTCTCTGATTTCGGGTAGGGCTGTGAATACTAACGGTAGCCCCCGGGCGGGGCCTCCGGGCCTTGTAAGGTCTGGGGAACATTTTCCCGGCATATTTCCCGTCCTGCCGTAAATAGCATGGTGCTCCATTCAAAGTTGAAGTCATATTCCCGCTGGCCTATGCGCTCCAAAGTGTCAATACCCAGAAGTCTCCCTAATGAGTATCGTACTTTGCTTGCGGACGCTGTGGTCGGGACGTTCCCTACAGCTACTACATGACTGGGTGGTTCTCTGACCTTGAAGGCCCACGCGTGGACTTCCGGACTGGACGGTTAGAACATGATGAGCAATTTGGATATTTTTACACAATTTTACTAGGCACCCCAGTTCTGACTCTCATCAGCGCTTCCAAATGTAACGGGTGTACCCCTGGTGTACGGTATTACTGGTGCTGCTTCACCCGTTAGGATAACATAAGACCTGAACCTCCGCCGCTGGGAGCCTGGGGTGTACTTACACTTGGTGCAGCGCCTCCACTGATGAGGGATCCCAACTAGGTGGGAGTATGCCCTTATCAGAACCCACATATATATAATACCACACATGCTTGGATAACAGTTTTACTGACAGGATAATAACAAGAACCATTAGCATATAACCAACATACATGTAACTTCCCTTGATGCACACATCCACATATGTATCTCCTCCTCCAAAGTACCTGGGTGCTGGGCACCAATTCCCTGGTGTCCCGTATGTCCAAAACCACCCAATGTGTGTTGGAGATAGCGCTATCCCGTGACATGTTGGTGCACTCTTTATAGATACCTGCCCGGGCTCCAGCCACGGGTGCCGCTATACCACTGGGTTTGGAGCCGTCTGCTCCGACGTGGTGTCCTCCTACACATGGGGTTGAATTCAGGCGTGGATAATATCACCGTGGCTCCGCACCGTCTGTACCCTGGCGTGGATCCGTCTGCAGCCGGCAGGCCGCAGTTGCTGCTTGGTGGGGCCTCCGTGAAGATAGTCTATAGGTATATAAGTCTCTGGGAAGATAGTCTTTGTATAAAGAGGGGTCTGAGCCCAGACCCAGGAATCAGGCTGCGCGCCACTACACGTCTCCTTACTTACCAAATAGCTAAAGGGGCAGATCTCCTTAACTTAAGGCCTGTCCCTGAAGCAACCACAAACTGGGGACAAGGGAAAGTATTATCTGGGGCCTATGGGGGTGACTGGCCTAGTGCAAGGGGCTATTGCTCCCCTGCACCCTCACCTACCCAGCTCCCTGCTTTCACTTACTCCTCCAACCCCGCGAAAGGTATCTAAGTCTGCCAAGCAGGGACCTCCTGCAGCCCTATTGGCTCCCTGGCGTCATGGGGCCGCTCACGAGGCTCATGGGACTTGTAGTCCCGTCCAAGAGCCTTCCCTGGTAGGCTAGGGTTCGCAACTCTGCCAGGCCGCCGGGAATTTACTGTGCAAGCGTGACATAGCGCAAGATGGCGGCGCCCTGCTCGGGAGCCGCCGAGAACCGCCGGGACTCCCAAACGCTCCCTGCACTGGCCTCCACCCTCCAGAAGTGCCGGCGGGTCCATCGAGTGACCCCCAGCAGCGGAGGAAACGAGGGGGGGTTCGCGAGGCAGCAGGGACGTAGAGGGGACCTGGCAACATATGTATATAAGTGTCATAGAGGAATGCTACTGAGCGTGGCGGATACATTAAACAGAAAACACAAAATGCCCAATGCCCCTTCCAATATAACAAAAATACACCGTGCAATACTTATATATTCTCTTGAAAAGGGGCCATTTAGTTTAACCCTTTGGCCAAAGCGTCATAAGCCTGTGAGCCACATCAAGGCAGACCCTGGTCACAGGTCCCTATCATTACCAGATAAAATACTAATACAGTACACCTGTACCTGCTCACACCTCCCTACGGCCCTGGTTAGCAGGTATCTTTCATTTTACTGAATATGGATCCAATGCAGATCCTTCTCCCTCCTAATAGAGGTAAATGAGAATTGTAATCTTAGTACAGGTGTATTAGTATTTTATCTGATAGTGTTAGGGACCTGTGACCAGGGTGATACTGTACATGAGTTTTCTCTAGATTCCTACAAGATAAGAAGAGACTTGTGAGGTCTCAAGAGCTGATGTGGAGGTCAGATATTAGTTGATCAAAACGGATAAAACATTAATGCAAATTTAAACAATATACAGTATAGGTCAAGAGGAACAAAATATAACTGGAGATTCCATCAGAATAATAGAGAAAGCATTATGAACTGATTTTGTTTCTAAACTGTGATAAGAAGAGGTGCATTGTGTTAGGTATCTTCATCTCATGTCTTTTATTCCATGGTACCCGCATTTTACTGTATCAGCTACCACATTCTGCATCACTGATCCAGTCCATGCAATTTATTTTCAAATGAATGGCTCTGCAGCAGATACAAATAAATGAGGATTAGTGTAATTACAGGTTTTACAGATCAGGCATGTTACTTCCTTTCAGTTAAAGAACTCGTCAGGTACCTGGGATATTCGTATATTTTTTTCCACAATGATTATTTATATATTTGTTTAAAGTAATCTTATAGTGAGACCTGCTTTCTACACAGAAGTATGTACCACACATGTAATAATAGGGTCCAACTAATTGCAGTTAGGAGAGAGCAGCGCAATAACAGAGCAAGCCATGTTGAGGAGTGGAGAGGTACGGAAAGTAGGGGTCGCTATCTGGGGTCAGCACCAGGAAAGCCAAAGAAACAGAGAAGGCTTCAGAAATAGGGAAGGCCTTAGCAATAGGGAAGGCCTCAGCAATAGGGAAGGCCAGACAAAGTGCGTGTGACCAGCACAGGTCACAAAAGGATTAAGCTCAGCCACGTCTTGGTGGAAAAGGCTGTCCGTAAATAGCAGGGAGAGACAAATAGATGCAGGGCTGCACAGTAGGCAGGAACAAGGCAGGCTCATGAACAGGTGCAGCCAATTACTAAGTCCAGGGAGAGATTTGCCAGGAACCAAGATGGCCACAACAGCCACGTAAGGGTAAGTTCCAGAAAAATCCTTGACTGGAACCCTTACAAAATGCAATACACTCTTTCGATGACTTTAAAAAAAAACTAATATTTTTACATTGCCCCATATATCGTATTAATTTTATTTCTGTGTTGTTGCGTAATTTTTTTTATTATTAGTTATGCACCTGGATGCTGGGAGGTGTTTACTTGCAGCACCAGAATAAATTCTCTTTGTTTTATTTTTTAATGGGCTTCTCCACATTGCAGTACCTCATTCAATAGTAGCATTAATCCTTTGGTATCACGACCAATGCAATATTTAATTTAAAGAAAATTACTCAGGCCCCAATCAGTATTGAGACATGATGGTATACATGTACACAAGGTAAAAATCCAATACATCTCCTTTTTATCCAAAAGGTTTACTCTGTTACCACCACTGATAAGTGGAGATTAATACCCATAAAAGTAAATCGACGCGCATCCCCCTGAATAGAGGAGGAAGCATGTTTCGACACAGGATGATTGAGATCTTTATTCTTTATTAATCTCTAATTGTCCTCCCCACATACTGCTTTCCACAGTCACAGGTTAATAAGTACACCACAAATGTGGTGTTACAATGGATGAATGTGTTCATTTTGTAACTTTCCCTGTGTCTGTGGAAACAAATTGTGGAGAGGCTTGGTTTGTTGGCGGTGGAGTTATGGGGGTAGGTGATGGGAGTAGTTGCCGGGGGTGGGGGGCGGGGTAATTAGACCACCTGGGGGGTCGTAGGTGGAGGGAATTTGGCTGGGGTTAACCCCTTGATTACTTTGATAGTTAGTAAAGTATTGGGTAGGTAGTGTAGTTTAATGTTTGCATTAAACATGTTTTATCCCTTTATGCTCCGCTAAGCAGAAAAAAACATGGATAGTAGACCACGAGCTGCTAAGGGGTTAATATTTACCATAATATTTTTAAAGGTATATTTTATCATCTATTTCAGTTTGGTTTAGCTTATCTTGCCTATGTATACCACGGTCAATATATTAGCCATTTTACACATAGGAAAGATAGGGGTAATGCCAGTTTGGTGTAGGTGATGAAATTGTCCGGTATATCTGCTGTTAATTCCGTTCCGATAAATACTGAACATGTGTGGAAGATAATACAAAATAAAAACGTTATTGGGCCTATTTTCATTTTTGTAATGAAGATCCAGAAAGAGAAGGTTTGGAATGATGCAAAAAATGCAGGAATTTCAATACATTTTACAGATGCGGTCAAGATTCCCCCTGCACAACTCCTCGTAGACCTGTAGGAGCGCACAGAGTAGTTACGTTCAGACCCAGAATCGGTAGGAATTATAACAGTCCATGAGGCAAGCGACAATCTTAGTTTACGTATAAAACCCGACCCAGTCTGCTAGTTCAATGCTTGTCAACTTTTTGTTTACAGAGCAGCTGTCTGGTTATTCTTTGTCCCGTAGTGTTGTGTCTTTCCCTGTTCTCTTTCATCTGGCTGCTAGTTCTGCAGATCTACAGGTACCTTCTTGTTTTTGTCTTATTATTCCCTTTGCACTTATTGCCCCCTTCTTTTTGTTTGCCCCCTTGCGACTACTGCTTTTGCATGTAGCACTGAAGTTCTTGAAGATAACATTAGTTTATCTTCTTATTGCCACATGCATTTTGTTTGCCCCCTGCTCCTATTGCTTTTGCATGTAGCACTGCAGTCCTTGCAGCTAACTTTAGTTTGTCTCGTTATTGCCCCGTGCTTTTTGTTTGTTCCCTTAGCTACCATAGCTTTTTGGTGTAGCTCTGCACAGTCTGCAGGCTCCTTTTTGTTTTCACAGTCTTATTTACTTTAGTGTAACATTAAACCCTATCAGTTTTTACTTATGTAGCCCACCGACCCCCCTCCCCCTCACTCCCTCCAACCTCATATCGGGTACCCTAGGGTGTTTCATGGTCTGGCTATATGTCTGAGTGTGGTGCGTACCTGCTGGCAACAGGAGGCCCTGAGTCTCCCGCGGTGACATGGGGGACAACAGGACAGGTTTCTGGGGTGCATGTCCTTCGTTCTTCTTCAATGGTGCAGCGCCTCCATCTGTAGTAGGCCCCAGGGATACGGGGTGGAATACCTACTGCAGAATCCCCTCCCAGGGATGAGAGATTCCAATCTCACACTCTGTCTCTTTAAGTAAAACTCTTTATTGCTTCACAGCAGCAGTAATCAGGAACAGACAGTATACAGCCAGCTGTACTCCTTCAGGATGTCCCTGCCTCCACTCTGGGCCTCAGGGGCACCCAGAGTGGGGCTAGCTCTTCCCTCACCCCCTAAGCAGGGTGAGAGGTACTTGGTCCACTTATCTATCAGCTCTACTCATCAGGCTCTAACCTTCTGTCTCACTCTAATAACACACTAAATAGGAAGTGCACTGCTCTTTATGATTTCAGCAGGCACCACCATCGGGTCTCTTGATTGGACACAGGGTCAAATAACCTACCTTCACCATTTCAGGGCAAGTGCTTGAGGTGGGGAAAACCCATGATAACTCCTGGCAAACACGCCCTTAACCGGGATTACTGCGCAGAAGAAGGATAGAAATATAGCCCATAATCTTACCAGGGCTACACTTATGTAACACACTCCCCCCCCCCCCCCCCGCACCCCACCCAATCGCAGATAGGGACCCTGTGGGTAAATCTACATGTATTACCAGGTGTGGTGCATTACCTGTCAGGCTCACAGGAGGCCTGAACCTCTGAGAGCCTGGGTTGTATCCTGGAACGTACTTACAGAACCTCCACCTGTGCAGGATTCTAGAGTGTAGAATAACCCCTGACACAGGACCCACATACAGTAACCACATACACCAGGTTATGTATAAACAGTTTACTATATGTAGAATAGAATAATAACAACATAACAGTATCACTCTATAACACTAATAGGCACAACTGTCCCTTCGCTTCGCCGGGCCGTAACCCCACACCTTATTTCCCACACTGTGTCCACTGTACCAGAGAAGTCCCTTGGTCACTTCACCTACAGAGTGTCCCCAAAACATGCCCATCCCTTTAGGCGTGATCAGCGCCTTCACTGTGTGTTGGTGGACTTTGTGGAAAGGTATCTGCCGGGTTTGTCCACACCCGGGCGCGCAGATGCTTTTCTTGGAATCCCTTGATCTAGAAGGATGATCCCACGTTCTGATCTGCCTCTGTGATGAATTGCTCCCGCATGGAGTGATCCACCTCCAACAACAGTGCCCAGGATATTCACTCTTCCTGGCTGTGGCCCTCACTTATACTGGTGCTACAGGACCCTGTCCCTCTCCTAAGGGGAATCTCTGCAGCAGCCACTAACTGAAGGTGAGTTGGGGCCTAGCTGGGGCCTGAGGGGGGATTTCTGGCCTAGTGCACATACACACCCTCCCCTATCTGTGTCACAGCTCCAACTGACTATCTTTCCCCAGCATGCCAAATGTATCTCTTTCCTCAGGGGCAGCTATAAGCCCTATTGGCTGCTGTGGCTTCACATGGTTAGCAACCCCAGTGGCTGCTGGGTGTTGTAGTCCCTTGCGGACCTTTGTACTATTGGGGCCATGTGTGCGATCTCTAATGAGCATGCGCGAGTTTATAATGGCCGCCGCTGCACTCATCTGCGCATGCGCAAACTTGTAATGTCCGCCACGTCATGTGAACTTCTGCGCATGCGCGAACACTAGTGCCAATCCCAACATGGCTGCTGCAACTCCTGGAGCTACACGGCACATGCGCAAGCCCAACAAACATGTCTGCGCCCCGTAGCAGATGCCGCCGGGAGCCCCCGGGGATGCGCTCATCTCGCAGCCCCCCGACATGCCGTTGGGGTCCCTGATGCGGAGCGGAGGTAAGGGGGCCCAGGGGGAACCCTGCTACACTTATTTCTGTCTCCTGTCTTTTGTGGGTTTCCATGTTACCTCAGAGGTTTCCATACATCCAGAGGGTTCCTTTATATAAAGTTCCGGGTCAGAGTATAATATCCATCAATAGTAATCTAGCCCAATAGTCTAGTAATAGAACCCATTAACAACCCCAGGATACACTGCACTTTAGAGCAACAGATGGACCCTCCAATATGAGGGAAATGTGTAAATGTGTTGACTCTGCTTCCTCATAGTATTAAGGGTGAAAAAGTCTAGTACTTACAAGAACCTGCCATTTGAATCTCTGCTGGCGTACTTCCTGCTGTATGCTAAGTAAACAAATATAGAACAAAAAAAGAAAACAATGGCAGAACATGGATCCAAAACACGGTAGACGTTCTCTGCCTTTTAGCTGTTTTTATTTGCCATGTGCCTAATCTATTGCAATAATTGCAGTCTACCCCTTTCTTCATTTTCGGAGCTGTGCTCCGCTATTTTTTTCCTTTTTTGTTCTATATTTATTTCTATATTGTAGTAATAGACACTGGATGATTTGTGTGGTAAAGAACGGGCTTATTAAAGTGTATGGTTTTAACTCTCAGAGATCAAACAAATCCTTGCTTAATGAGGTAATCTACCATGTTAAATCTAAAGTAGCATTTTTTAAATTTATTATTTATTTTTTAGCATGTCCTTGTATAGCGCTGCTATGTAACACTTTACAGAGACATTTTTCAGGCATAGGTCCCTGCCCCATGGAGCTTACAATCTATTTGTTGGGGCCTGAGGAACAGGGAGATAAAGTGACTTGCACAAGCTCCCAATGAGCTGACACTGGGAATTGAACCAGGCTCCCCTGCTTCAAACTCAGTGCCAGTCAGTGTCTTTACTCACTGAGCCGCTTCTTCTCAAACCTTTAACAACATTACGGATTGAGAAATGCACAAATTCCTTATTAAACCCAACTGTAATGCAACAAGTACACCTACTGTATGTGTGAGAGGCTTACGTTTAGCCGTAAGAAAAACATTCGTTTTCCACGTGGGAAGATCTTCAGTAGCAGAGCGAGTGAGATAGGCAGAGTCAGTAACAATTAATACTGGATCATTATCTGTTAAAGCTTCTTTCATAGGGAAAGCTAGTGCTTGAATTTCAGCATATTGAGCTGAATGGTCTCCCAAAGTGAGTTGCCATGAACGTATAAGATTCATATCTTTAGAATATTTAGCAATTCCTGCTCCTGAGGATTTATGTACTACATCTTTATTGGAGTCAACTGCTGATCTATCAGTATAACAGATATAGGAATAGTAATCATTTGGATATCTTTGATTATCCCATTGTGTGGTAGCTTGAGGGGATGGTAAATCATACAATGGTATAAGATTTTTTATCATGGATAAAATGAAGTTTGGGGTCCTCTATTAGAGTAAACCCTTTCAACCATCTACTGGGGAGATGACTTTCTATCAGAGATAGTTTGTCTTTGTAGGGTGGCTAGCAAGGCCAACGATGTATGAATATAAATATCTCGTCCTTGTGCAAGATCGCGTGACTTTAGCAGTGCTATTCTGACTGCAGTAAGCAATTTATCTAAAGAAGTATATTTACATTCAGTCCTTGTAAAAAACATATGTAGCCCTGGTCTCCAGCGGCTCCTAGAGACCCCCCTCCTTTGGGACAGCGCGGTCGCGGGTGCCGCCGGAGCCAGCGACGGACCCGCCGGCTGTTTCCAAAGGTGGGGGCCGGAGCAGGGAGCGGTGAGAGCCTTAGGAGGCTCGGCGGCGTACCCGGTTAGCGGGGGCCGCCCTTGCGGGTGGTGCCCATGCGGCACGATCGCGCAAGCGCAGGGCAGAGTAGGGAAGAGGCTAGGGAATTGCAGGCGGCCCTGAAGAGTTGCGCATGCGCAGAAAGGAGCGCGCGAACCCTAACCTACCAGGGAAGGCTCTTGGAAGGGACTACAAGTTCCATGAGCCTCAGCAGCGCCCCATGTGATGCCAGGGAGCCAATAGGGCTGGAGGATGGCCCTGCAGGAGGAAAGAGATACATTTCGCGGGCTTGGAGCACGTTCAGCAGTTGGAGCCAGGAGAAGCTAGGGGAAGGAGGTAGGGTGCAGGAGTCAGTGACTCCCTGCATTAGGCCAGCAGCCCCTAAGGCCCCAGCTAGTCCTGAGTCACCCTGTAGTGTGAGTTGTGTCAGGGACAGCCCCCAGGATAGGGACCCTGCCACTTACTATATAGAGCTAGTTAGGGACACAGCAGAAGCTGCGCGTCCGTCCAGAGGTTTGGGCTCAGACCTTTGCTGTTGCTGCATCAGCCATCCATGTGGGATCGCACCGGACGGTAGTTCCGGTGTACAGTCGGCGACAGGATCCTTTGTGAAGTTCCTTGGCAGACCTGGGCACCGGAGTGCCCGGCAGGTAATCTACAAGTGCACCAACGAGTCATATCACCTTCACAAGGGACATAGTGGCTGCGCAGTCACACATATCATTCTCACTTGAGGGTGGGGTAATACTGTGTGGGGTTACGGGACACTGGGTGGGATCATCCGGTGGAGGTGGAGGTGAAGGTAGCGTCCTGCGCGATGCCGAGTAGTGTCTCCTCTAGGGAGGGACACCTGTTGGTATATGTGTATATGCTTATGGTTGCTGCCAGTAAAGTCCTTGGTTGTTTTACACGTTGTGTGGAGTGATATATATATTTCCTGCGAGGAACCACTCCCCCTCTGGTGGGAACCATCGCAGGTGGAGGCGCTGCACCAAGTACGAGGTTCTACATATTGTCATACGTACCCCAGGCTCTCCGTGGCGGAGGCTAAGGCCTCCTGTGAGCCTAACAGGTAAAGCACCACGCTGGGTAATGCATATAGATCCCCTTACATACACCCTATCTGCGATTGGGGGGGAATATGGGTTACACATAGGACAGTAGGGGAATTGGTGCAGTTTCAGTAGCATTATACAAATTCATTTATGCTGCTTCAGTAGAAATATTAATGTAGACTGATAGTGGTTTTGTAGAGTCTCTCTGAGATAATTATTTGGTCTCATTTATTGCCTGCAGCAATTTATTTGAAGCGTGTTCCTCATCAGTATGCCACTGAAAGTGTGTTCATAGAATAGTTTGTCCTGACTTAATTTCTCTTGACAGCGCAGTGTGTAAGGGTGAAATAAGGACAAAGGAACAAACACCATAGCATAATTGAGCAATTCAATGATGCTCCTTAATTGTTTCAAATTATTTGGTCTTGTGATTCCTGAGACCTTTTGTTTATAATTGTCAGAAAGTCCTCGACCAAGGACTGTGATATCAAATCCAAGGAATGTTACTTTGGTTCTGGTTATTTGTCATTTCATTTCTTAAGGGATAGCCAACAATAGATAATAGTACCCGCTCAGCCACAGTGTAAGGTATGCAATAGGGTGCACTAGGGGAAATACGTATGAGAATGAACACACTGGGCCCTAGATACTCTTTAGAGATAAAGAGTGGGCTAGTTAAAGGCACCAAATAGCATGCACTCGCTAGAAGCAAAGATGTGTAATGGGTACAAAACCCCCAAGGAAGCCAGAGAAAATGTGTAGATGTAAAAAGATACTCCCTAACACTGAAAAGGTCCAATGGTAATATTAAAATAATTTATTAAGTCCATAGACTAATTTAAAATAAACGGGACACTTACAAAACATGTGAAAACCATATAGGGCACATGGAATCCTCCACTTTGGCAGCACTATATCCAGTGGTGCCCAAAGTGGATATGATTCACTCCCCCTACTGGTGGAAAGAAGATGCGTAACTTCCAGCAATCATATAACCAAAACGCAGACAAGACTGCTAAACAGCTACAATTAGTGCAAACTGCAGAGAAGCTGATCAATTACACATGGTTTGGAATATGGAAGGGGGAAGGGATAACCAATGACACTTATTCTGCTTCAGCTCGTGCAGCCTAAATGGGTGTATAGGCACTCAATTGCAGCTGAGCAAAAAGATGCAAGGTGAGTAAAAAGCATACAGTACAATGCGTACAATTGTCCATGAAAGAAAACAACTGACTGGGAGCCCAAGTTCTAAAAAGTAACAAGGGATATCTAATGGCCTAGTAAACCCTGATCCAAGGGCCAATTGGAGCGGGTTGGCAGGTTGATGATTATAACTATCATACCCTAAAACAATCTTAAGTTATAATGGAGTAGTGTGGTGTAACTACACTACCCATAAGAATGCTCTAACATATCTGGTGTGTAGTATGCCCAGTTTAATGGAGAGTGATGAGGTTAGAAACTCTCCCTAATTCCGCTTAGTAGTATATTTTTGTAAACAGCATGTAGATATGAGTGTAATTATCTCTATCCTACAAGTCCACAGATTGAAACCTGCTGTGTACACAAAGCAATACAAGTTGTCAGTATGCTTTAGGCTAAGGCCCCGCTGCACGCGCCAGCACACCCGCCTTGCATTCTGGCGGCGCGTGCATGGCACTTCACCGCGATCTGCAGTCTGAAGATAGCTTTTTATGGGGTGGGGGGCGTAGCCAAGACGGGTCGGCGCAGTCATGACGGAGGGGTGCGGGGCCATTATTGCTGGGAGACATATGGCTCACTGCGCTTCCAGACCACTCTGCTCCCCCTGCCTACCCTGTAACCAGCAGTGTTCATCGGACACCTGCAGATATCAGCAGAGGCTTCTAGTCTGGTAGGGGGAAGCGGCGCAGCGCTCCCTGCCACAGGACCCACCGATCACACATAGCACTGGTCTAGGATTACTGTGGGTGGGGGGGGGGATGTTCCGTATCAAGTGTGATGGATGGTGGTTTTCTGCACGCAGGATACTATTTGTCTTTTTACAATGGATTGTGGTTTGGAGAATACTATCCATATCCTTGGAAATTGTCAGATCCAGGAAATGCAGTGCTTTGGAACTAATCTTGTGAGTGAGTTTTAGATTTAGTGTGTTTGTATTGAGAATATTAATAAACCCCAGAAGAGAATCAATGTGGACCTTCCAGAGGACAAAGATGTCGTCAATATACCGACTCCATAGCTCGACATGTTGTGTATAATCGGCCATGGAGTTGCTAAAGACGACAGTCCCCTCCCACCAGCCAAGGTACAGATTTGCGTAGGATGGTGCACAAGTAGTGCCCATCGTGGTACCTTGTGTTTGGTGATAGATGGAATTCTCAAACAAGAAATAGTTATTAGTTAATACGAAGTCCAAAAGTTTTATCACAAAGTTGTCATCTTGAAGGTATTGATTATCTTTGCTAGAAAGGAAATGAGAGGCTGTTCCAAGGGGTTTATTCTCCGTCTCTTCCTATGAACGTCACAGGCATGACGTCACTTCACTTCAGGAAGGGATAGAAAGTAAACCCCTTGGAACACACAGAGATATGGTTGTATTGACACCTCAATAGAGGTTTTTTTTAAAATCTTGCTAGATGCTTTCTATCCACTATGTATACATATGATCTATGGCAGTAATAACAACACCTCAGGTGGCTATACTCAGCATTAAGACCTTCTGCTTACATGACATTTTTGCATGCGTCTATGCATAATCAATAATAGATAGACATCCAATGGGAGTATTCATATGTACTTATCTGGCAGCTGTTCTGACTAGCTCTATAAAACTAAGACCTCCTAAAATGAACCCTGTAAGGTCTATATTACCCCAATATATTGGTAACTTTTTGGCTCTGTTGTGTATTCCCTTAACTTTAGGTAAAATACCTAGGTAGGAAGACTGCTATACCTACTGGTTTTCTATCTCAACCGTCTCTTCTCTGGGGATTTTAGCTCTATTTTGCACTGTATATATATGTTCACGTTTTCGATGTTCGGATAATTAATAAAACTTTATTATTTTATTGACATATGACTGTTCCGTTTGGCCTCTTTAAAACTCCCTTGATATACATACCGATAAAGGTGGCTATACTTCCCAATACCGTGGGGGTGAATATATGTACCATCTTAAATAAATAAATAAATATATATATATACACACACACACGTTTTCCTGGTCTAGACTTTTGAATGCATTGTTGTAGGGCTTTAGTGACCCCCTGGTGGTCACTTTTCAAGTGTTTACATGTGATTTATTTCCCTATACACCAAGTCTTTTTTATGCTATACCATTGGGTGAGCGTTTTGTCACTATGTTTCTGACTCCTTGTATGGGATCATTTTTAGAATGTCCCAATGTCTACTGATATTTTTTTATTTTACCTGCCTCTCTATTGTAACTTGTTAAGAAAGCAAAGTCAAATCTCCCATCTATTCTTTTGCTTTTATCTCTTGGTTTTAGCAGTTCGTTCCTGTCTAGGGTGTCTGATTTCTTTAAGGCGTCAGCAATGACTTCCTTCTTGTAATCCTTCTGCATAAATCTGTCTTGAATTTTATTGGCTTGTGCCAAAAACTGATTTCTAGCAAAGCAATTCCTTTTAATTCTTTGGAATTGCCCTGATGGCACATTGTCCATCCACCTGGGTAGATGACAACTAGACCTAAGAATGTAATTGTTTTTATCTATAGTTTTGAAATACGCTTTTGTTTTTATCATGCTGTTCTCTATATACACAGTAAGGTCTAGAAAATCTATTTGGTGTCTACTCTGTTGACATCAACCCACCTTAGCAAACTTGACACCCTCTACAATTCAATTTGTAATTTTGTTCTCCAGTGCAACTACAACACACATCACTGCGAAATGCTCAAAGAACTAGATTGGTCATCACTCGAGTCTAGGCAAAAGTTCACCTTTCCTGTTTTGCCTTCAAATAGTTTCTGAGCAAGCTACCCATCTATCTGAACAAGCTCCTCACCCCTACCACATGCAGCACTTATCATCTGAGATCAGACTCCAAAAGATATGTATGTATATGTATATATATGATATGTATATATATGTATATATATATATAAATATGTATATATATATATGTATATATATATATATATGTATATATATATATATATATATATATATATATATATATATATATATATATATATATATATATATATACACCACAATTATTAAGGTTATGGTGGGTAAAAAAAGTGACAAAAACCCTCCACTGTAAACATATAGCAACTGTAAATATTACTGTATGTTCAATTGCATGTCTTAGACAGGTCTGCAACCCTGTCTTTCCCCATTATCGCCCAGCACACAGCGTTTCCACTGCAACAAGGGATTCTGGGAAATTACATGCAAATGAGCACACAGTGCCACCTTTTGTCTCAAGCTCATATTACACAAGCAAATCCTCAAGCCAATGCATACTGTTTTAAACACAGCTTTTAGACAGACGCTGGGATGAGATGCAAAGCCATTATATATATATATATATATATATATATATATATATATATATATATATATATATATATATACACACAGTGGTTGACAAATCACCAAAAAATCTACTCGCCACACAAAAAAATCTACTCGCCACCTAGTACCAAACGTGTGCTGCTTGGGCCAATATTTACTCGCCCGGGGGTTAAATCCACTCGCCCGGGGCGAGCAAATGTATAGGTTTGTCGAACACTGTATATATAGATATATATATATATATATATATATATATATATATATATATATATATATATATATATATAAAGCAGAAAGTAGCCGTGTTAGTCCAGTTGCGATAGTGCAGAATAAATGAGTTCTTCAGTATTAGGTGATACCTTTTTTATTGGACTAACAATTTATGTCATAGGACAAGCTTTCGAGAGTTCTCCTCTCTTCTTCAGGTCAGCAATACTGATTTACACAGGAATCAATGCTAAAACAGTGTAGAGAGAAAAAAAAGATGGGAAACTACACACATCTGTATACAAGAAACCAACAGACAGATGCAGTTACCTCCACAACTCCAGCTTCCATCCCACTCACACCAAACAAGGTATCATACACAGCTAGGCTATAAGATACCACCGCATATGCTCTGACACTGAAGACAGAAACAGGCATCTCACAACCCTGACCGAATCGTTCAGACAGAAGGGATACAAACCAAAGACTATTGCCAAAACTATTACATCTGCACTAAAAGCCCCACGAGAACACCTGCTACAATACAGACAGAAAGAACCTACCACACGCATTCCACTAGTGACCACATACAACCCTACCCTAGAGGGAATACGAAAAATAATCAACGATCTGCAACCCATGCTGACAGAGGATGCGACATTAAAAGAAATCTTTCCCAAACCTCCCATTCTTGCATTCCGGCAACCACCAAACCTCAAACAGAAATTAGTCAGCAGAAAACTTAAACGATTTTAAAGACATGAATAGCGGCACAAAACCATGCAGCAACACACGCTGCAAACTCTGCAAACATATTTGCCAGGATCCCACAGCCAGTCACAACCATAGAACATTCAATGTTAAAGGATCATACAGCTGCACATCCACGAATATAGTGTATATGATTCAATGCAACAAATGTGACCAAGGTTGCTACATTGGGGAAACCAGCCAAAAATTACAAGGAAGAATGAATATGCACAGACACTCTATACTCCATCACGAAGAAGGAAGATACTGCTCACCTGTGGGACATCACTTCTCACAACCAGATCATTCCATAAATGATTTAAAAATCAAAATCCTCAATGGAATGTTTAAAAGCACCCAAGAACGGAAAACATTTGAGCTCAGAATGATAAGACTCTTTGACACCAAAACCAAAGGACTTAATGTGGACATGGGTTTTCTCACACCCTACCAAAATTGTCTGTAATTATCCTGCGTGCCTCTATTCTTATCCACACTTTCTCTCCCCCCCCCCCCAGCATCCCTCCCCCTCCCCACCTTTCTTTGACACTGTCCCCTGGCTTCAAACACTTAACACCCGACCTTATCTACAGTAAATATCTGTTTGTTTTTTTTGTTTTTTTTTCTCTCTACACTGTTTTAGCATTGATTCCTGTGTAAATCAGTATTGTTGACCTGAAGAAGAGAGGAGAAGTCTCGAAAGCTTGTCCTATGACATAAATTGTTAGTCCAATAAAAAAGGTATCACCTAATACTGAAGAACTCATTTATTCTGCACTATATATATATATATATATATATATATATATATATATATATATATATATATAAATATATATATATATATATAATGTGGTGGGTGCTTGGAGTTGGAGCGTGCTGGGAATGTGTGTGTTATCTTTGCATCTGTGGTAAGATCAAGCAAAGGGTACTCGAACATCTAGGTACCATTCACAACAAGATGGATACACCGGTTGCTAGACATATCAATTTGTGTCACAATGGTGACACGAATGCAATGGTGAATGCATTTTTATTGTGTAAACTTATGTATATAGTTATAGTGTTGTGTTACGCATTTCCCAAGTTCCAGTTTCAGCTTTCCGGAGGTGAGCGAGAACTCTTGCTGACGCTCTCCAGATCCTTCAGTCACCGGCAGGCTCCAAACACTCGCTTCATCAGGAGTATTAATCTTCACCCACTCCTAAAGGCTTTATGTACCCTTTTTCTAATTGGAGCCTCCCATTCTGTAAGGTGATCTAGATAACGATTGGACGCATCATATATTTAAGTAAAACAAGTGGAATAAGTGCTATCATTATACAATAATATTCAAATTCTTCTGCATATATTATACATACAATTAAAAAGAGGTTGGACTAAAAGACCCTAAAGTCTATAAAACAGTATGTCATATAAAACCAGCATGACTAAACTGGTAGCACAGTAAATAGTTATTCTGCACTAAAGTCTACCCGCAGTATTTTATACATAGAATATAAAAACAAACTCAATTAGATATAATAGATGGAGTGCTAATTAATTCTTCTCTTGGAACCTCCATACATATGTGTAGAGATGTGGATATTGATCTTCTTTACCAGACCACGTCTGGATCTCAGCCACGACCCGCAGTGTCACGGCAGTGACTAAGCAGTCAACACACTGCAACTCCAGGTTAAACCTATTAACCAGCGGTGTGCTGCCCTGCTTTAGACACTTTTGTCTGTAAACATCCATTTAATGATCAGGAGTTTAATCAGATGTAGCTCTTCGTGCTGCAGGCACCTAGACATATACTTCGCAGTGTGTGGCTCTTTTCATGCTACGTCCACACTATCAGTGAACAGTATGGTACATAAACTGCAGTACGTACTGTTTCTATATTAATTAGGACGTTCTAAGAACACACACACACTTTGGTATACTTGCATCCTTGTATCTCTACATTCTGAACACAGCAGGAGATACATTGTTGAATGTAACCAGTACATTTGTTTCCACACCGAGTTACAATCACACACCAGTACTCACCATCGTGTCCTGTGACTTAATCAGGACGGTGTGTCCTATCTTAGAACAATCAGATGTTCTTTTTACATTTATCTATAACTTTATATTTATATTTAAAGTTAGATGCCCTATTTTAATAGTATGCCCAATAAAATGCAGCTTTTTAAATCCTTCGTTACTGTAGTGCATCAAGAAGGGATTTCTTTTTCTCAGTACCCCTGTGTACTTTTTTGCTGCTCTAATTATCTCCCAGGTAGCACATCGTATATTTACCATATTATCTATTAGGATGGAGCGAGGTACCTCTCTATCTAAAGCGGCGTATAGTGCCCGCGACGGCGACGCGACACATGACATCACCCGTCGCCACCCGCAAAAGTTATAATTTTACTTTTGGCGATGGCGCTGGTGGCAGGGTGATTGATTGGTTCAGAGGCTTAGATACACATGGTAACTGGTCGCTCGCCTAATAGTATGGGAATAAAAAACTTGGTGCATAGGGAATATACAATAAATTACACTTGAACAAGTGACCACCAGGGGTCCCTATAAGCCCTAAAAATTGCACTCTGAGTCACCATATACTGACATGTATATAGTACTAGCTGAGAGACCCGGCGTTGCCCGGGATGTAATGTTCCCGCTCCTCTCTCTCTCTTCCCCCCTCTCTCTGTTTGTCTCCCATTCACATCAATCCAGTCTCCCCCCTCCCTCCTTTACAGCTTCATGCAGTGTGTGTGCGCGCGCGCGTCAGTGAGTCTGACGCAGAAACACAAACACACACAGACTGAGTGACTGACGCACACACAGTCAATGTGTGCGTGTGTGTGTGCCTCAGTCAGTGTGTGTGTGCGCGTGCGTCAGTCAGTGTGTGTGTGCGTGCGTGCGTCAGTCAGTGTGTGTGGGGGTGTGTGCATGCGCGTCAGTCGGTGTGTGTGTGTCAGTCGGTGTGTGTGTGTGTGTGCGCAGTCAGTGTGTGTGTGTCAGTCAGTGTGTGTGTCAGTCAGTTAGTGTGTGCGCGCGTCAGTCAATGTGTGTGTCAGTCAGTCAGTGTGTGTGTCAGTCTGTCAGTGTGTGTGTCAGTCAGTCAGTGTGTGTGTCAGTCAGTCAGTGTGTGTGTCAGTCAGTGTGTGTGTGTGTGTGAGTCAGTGTGTGTGTGTGAGTCAGTGTTTGTGTGAGTCAGTGTGTGTGAGTCAGTGTGTGTGTGTGTGTGTGTGTGTCAGTCAGTGTGTGTGTGTGTGTCAGTCAGTGTGTGTGTGTGTGTCAGTCAGTGTGTGTGTGTGTGTGTCAGTCAATGTGTGTGTGTGTGTGTGTGTGTGTCAGTGTGTGTGTGTGTGTGTCAGTGTGTCAGTGTGTGTGTGTGTGTCAGTCAGTGTGTGTTTGTCAGTCAGTGTGTGTGTGTGTGTCAGTCAGTGTGTGTGTCAGTCAGTGTGTGTGTCAGTCAGTGTGTGTGTCAGTCAGTGTGTGTGTGTGTGCGCGCGTCAGTCAGTGTGCGTGTGTCAGTCAGTGTGTGTGTGTGTGTGCGCGTCAGTTAGTGTGCGTGTGTGTGTGTGCGTCAGTCAGTGTGCGTGCGTGTGTCAGTAAGTGTGTGTGTCAGTCAGTGTGTGTGCGTGCGTCAGGGTGTGTGTGCATGTGGCTGTCAGGGGTTGTGTGCGTGTGGCTGCCAGGGGTTGTGTGCGTGCGTCAGTACGTGTGTCAGTCAGTGTGTGTGTGTGTATACTCGGCGTTGGCCGGAGGCGGGGCGTAAAAGGCAGGGGGAGTGAGCGCCGGGGAGGGGAGTGTGATGGGGAGGAGGAGAGGTGTGTGTGTATACCCGGCGTTGGCCGGAGGCAGGGGGGGGGGCGTCAAAGGCAGGGGGGGGGCCGTCAAAGGCAGGGTCGTCAAAAGCAGGGGGAGGGTCGTCAAAGGCAGGGGGGGCGTCAAAGGCGGGGGGGGGGGCGTCAAAGGCAGGGGGGGTGTCAAAGGCAGGGGGGGGCGTCAAAGGCATGGATTCCTCCCCCTGCATTTCCTCACCTGGCAGCATGCCGCGCTCCTTGGGCTGCCACTGGTTCTCTCCCCCCTCGTGGCCTCTGCCGACTCCCGGTGGCACAAAGGAGGTATTAACTCCCTGCCGCCCTCCTCCTGCTCCTCGGGGATGTTGAGCCGTAGAGAGCGTGCTCTGGGAGGTGGGGGGGAAAGAAGTGGGGGGGGGAGAAGTAGGGGGGGGAGAAGTGGGGGGTGGGTAGTGGGGGGGGTGGAAATGGGGGAGCGACACACACGCGACACCTACCTGTACTTCCGGGCGCCGCCATCTTCTTACTCGGCGCTGCGAGGGAGAAAGGGGGTCCTTCCGGGCGCCGCCATCTTAGGCGCCGCGAGGCAGCTTGTCTGTTCCCCCGCCGGGGAGGGAGGTGAGTTGGAGCGCCGGCGGGGAGGGAGAGAGGTGAGTTGGAGCGCCGAGGGGGAGAGGTGAGTTGGAGAGAGACCCGGCGTTGCCCGTGAGTTAAATTTCCCGCTCTCTTCTCTCTCCCTCTTTCTCCGTTTGAAACAGTGGACAGGAGGGAGGGGACGAACAGTGGACAGGAGAGGGGGGACGAACAGTGGACAGGAGGGGGGGACGAACAGTGGACAGGAGGGGGGGACGAACAGTGGACAGGAGGGGGGGGACGAACAATGGACAGGAGGGGGGGACGAACAGTGGACGGGGGGGGGACAGTAGACAGGAGGGGGGGAATGGACAGTAGACAGGAGGGGGGGACGGACAGTAGACAGAGGGGGGGGACAGACAGTAGACAGGAGGGGGGGACGGACAGTGGACAGGAGGGGGGGGACAGACAGTGGACAGGAGGGGGGGACGGACAGTGGACAGGAGGGGGGGGACGGACAGTGGACAGGAGGGGGGGACAGACAGTGGACAGGAGGGGGGGCAGTGGACAGGAGGGGGGACAGTGGACAGGAGGGGGGACAGTGGACAGGGGAGGGGGGACAGTGGACAGGAGGGGGGGCAGTGGACAGGAGGGTGGGGCAGTGGACAGGAGGGGGGGGCAGTGGACAGGAGGGGGGGCAGTGGACAGGAGGGGGGACAGTGGACAGGGGAGGGGGGACAGTGGACAGGAGGGGGGGCAGTGGACAGGAGGGTGGGGCAGTGGACAGGAGGGGGGGGCAGTGGACAGGAGGGGGGGGCAGTGGACAGGAGAGGGGGGCAGTGGACAGGAGAGGGGGGCAGTGGACAGGAGAGGGGGGGCAGTGGACAGGAGAGGGGGGCAGTGGACAGGAGGGGGGGCAGTGGACAGGAGGGGGGGCAGTGTACAGGAGGGGGGGCAGTGGACAGGAGGGGGGGCAGTGTCGCACACACTCAGTCACACACAGTCACACACACAGTCACAGTCACAGTCACACACACACACACACACACACACAGTCACAGACACACACACAAAGTCACACACACACACATGTCTCAGTCCCGTGATGCGCCCTTTCTCAGTTCCGTGCGGCGCCACAGGTGGGGGGGAGGTGGGGGAGCGACACACGCGACACCTACCTGTACTTCCGGCCGCCGCCATCTTCTCACTCGGCGCCGCGAGGGAGGAAGGGGGTCCGCCATCTTACGCGCCGCGTGGCAGCTTGTTCCCCCGCCGGGGAGGGAGTGGAGCGGGAGCGGAGGTGAGTGGAGCGGGAGGGAATGGAGCGCGAGGGAGTGGAGCGGGAGGGAATGGAGCGGGAGGGAATGGAGTGGGAGGGAATGGAGCGCGAGGGAGTGGAGCGCGAGGGAGTGGAGCGGGAGGGAATGGAGCGGGAGGGAATGGAGCGCGAGGGAGGAAGGGGGTCCGCCATCTTACGCGCCGCGTGGCAGCCTGCCTGTTCCCCCGCCGGGGAGGGAATGGAGCGGGAGGGAGTGGTGTGTAGCGGGAGGGAGTGGTGTGTAGCGGGAGGGAGTGGTGTGTAGCGGGAGGGAGGTGAGTGGAGCGGGAGGGAGGGAGTGGAGTGGGAGGGAGGTGAGTGCGGGAGTGGAGCAGGAGGTGAGTGCAGGAGTGGAGCGGGAGGGAGTGGTGTGTAGCGGGAGGGAGTGGTGTGTAGCGGGAGGGAGGTGAGTGGAGCGGGAGGTGAGTGCGGGAGTGGAGCGGGAGGGAGTGGTGTGTAGCGGGAGGGAGTGGTGTGTAGTGGGAGGGAGTGGTGTGGAGCGGGAGGGAGTGGTGTGGAGCAGGAGGGAGTGGAGCGGGAGGGAGGTGAGTGCGGGAGTGGAGCGGGAGGGAGGTGAGTGCGGGAGTGGAGCGGGAGGGAGGTGAGTGCGGGAGTGGAGCGGGAGGGAGCGAGGTGAGTGCGGGAGTGGAGCGGGAGGGAGCGAGGTGAGTGCAGGAGTGGAGCGGGAGGGAGTGGAGTGGCTTCCGGGCGCCTCTAAGGTGGGCGCGTGTCCCCCCGCCGGGGAGGGAGTGGAGCGGGAGGGAGGTGAGCACCGGGGAGGGGGGGAGGTGAGTGTGATGGGGGGGGGAGAGGACAGAGGTGTGTGTCTGTGTCTGTGTGTCTGTGTGTCTGTGTCTGTGTCTGTGTGTGTGTTTTTTTTTTTTTTTTTTTTTTTGGACCTTTGGCCCGTCACTCCGCCTCAAGCCAATGAGAGGTGTGGGGGGCGGGCCAAGGGGGTGGTGTGAGTGTGTGAGCCCAATGAGAGGTGTGCGGGGGTGGGCGGGCCAAGGGACCAATGAGATTGCCGCTAGGGACGCAGACATACAGTGCTTTCAGAAATATATAGTAGATGAGCGGAAAATATGTATAATAACTAGGACCATAGGAGGGTCATTAAACCCTTGGCAAAAGACCCAAAATGTAATTAAAACCAAAATAACAAGATGTACAGTATTAAATCTAATTGTAACAGACAAACATGAATCAACATGTAGGGAAACAAATACAAACATAGGATATTAAAATCATTGGTGGGAGAGATGGCTCGGGTAAGTGATTGAGCTATTATACAAATACTTAGCTAATAGGAGTAGACAATGTCCAAAACGGATAGAAGGTATATGGTAAATTGACAATATGTGTCCTTATGATCAACAACTAGCAGTTCCAAAGTTACCAAATATGTTGTGATTACCATATAGTTAGGGCAACATAGGGCACATATCGGCGTAATTATCATGAGCCCAAAATGTTAGTGGCTCATAGCCAAGTAATAAAGATGTTATCATGGCTCACACAAGCATATAAATATAATCTCACGTGTATAGATATATATCTTCTATGAGAACATGCGTCGCCAAAACTGAATATCACTTCCCAATGCCTATATATGCTCCTTTGTAAGTGGAAACAAGGGAGTAACAATGTGTCCGCCGCTATACTACCTTCTCTTCGTATCACATACAAAACAAGCCGTCTCTCCTGGTTTCCCTTGTTTCCACTTACAAAGGAGCATATATAGGCATTGGGAAGTGATATTCAGCTTTGGCGATGCAATCTTAATGGCACACTGAGTAATGTTGGTAGTATTACAGACGATGCTCTGCCTTGCTATGCTGGTGAGCATTATTAACTCATTAAATGTAACAGCTGGACTTTGGACCTGCCAGGCTACAGATAACGAAATCAGGTCACCTCCTGTGTATAAAGGCTCAGAGGGAAGAAGGAAAACGTCCCCTGAACACTGTACCAGGCCTCCCAGGACCCGACACTCTAAATCAGCCAGCATCGTGGCTCTGGAGCTTGGGAAGTGCACAGCAATCCTTATATACTATGCAACTTATTAATGCATCAGGTGACCCTAGAAAGCAGTAACATGGCTTGGATCGGGCAACCTTATCTTAGTCTCAAATTCCTTGCTGAAGAGCATTGCACCTATCATAACATTTGGAGCTGTAACATGTTTATAAGATGTCCCATGCAGGCAGTATACTAGTATAGGATCACTATCTGTTTATTTGGCTGGTACCTGGTAATATTTGTTTTATTTGGTGGACTGTCAAGATCACACAGGCAATCCTTTTTGGGGGGCATTCACCAACCCATTTCTACCTCCCTTCCCTCTCCCCCCCCTTTTTTTTCCTTCTCCTATTTGCCTCTTTTTGTCATCCACCCTCCTACTTAGCAGTATTATTTAGTTACATCTTTTTTTACTGTTATGGGGTGTTTTTCCTTATGTTTCAGTAATATTAGAGTACATTGAGTAAAATTCACATAGGCTACCCTTTATTTCAATATCAGCTGTGCCTCCTGTCCTGTGTGACTGAAGAGAATCGCTGAGAAACAGGGCGCCAGGTGCCAGAGCAGGAGCATTACCAGGACAGGAGCAGAGCGCTGCTGCAGGGCAGACACCGGAAGCAGGGACATTCCACGTCAGGGTAGAAACAATGCTGTATGGTGCTCCAAAACGAATAGCAGTAATGGTAAATAACATGTATGGCACAGTCTTATATGGGATGCCCCTCCAATAAAACGAAGCTGGAAAAGATTGTCCCCAAAAGATGTATGACTGGTGTACTGAAATCCCACGTAGCAATGTAGTAAAGATATTGTATCAACCACCTGCCGGTGACCAGTACTATTAAAACATCTGAATATAGGAGAAAAATAAACAATAATTGTCCATGAATCCAACTCCCAGAGTATAGAACAAAGGAATGAACTCACATGAGATGTGTATCCTCAGGTAATGGTGAGTCCACTGTATCCAAATGTCCAGGGGTAAGAGTGTGCATCCGTCTGCAGAGATCAATAGACAGGACGAAAGAGAAAAACAGAGCACTACATCCAGTGCTGGTGAGCCAAAAACAACAAGAGTGCGTTCCCACGATAAAAAATAAAGCTATTTTAATGGATCATATTAGCAAACAATACACCAACGCATTTCGGACTATATATCCCCTTATCAAGGGATGTGTAGTCCGAAACGCGTTGGTGTATTGTTTGCTAATATGATCCTCCCGCCCACACCATCATGTTCTGCCGCTGCCCACACCATCAAGTTCTGCCGCTGCGCACACCATGTTCTTCCACCGCGCACTCCATGTTCTGCCGCCACGCACACCATGCTCTGCCACCTGCTTGCCCGCACACAGCATGTTTCGCCGCCTGCGCACACCATGTTTTGCTGCCCGCCGCCCGGCCCTGCACCCTCTTTAAAAAATGTCGTGCCCCCAGTTTGCGCACCCCTGCTTTAAGTGAGGGGAACTTTACACCCCGTTTCTTTTGTGCTGTTGTAGTATTGCCATGCTTACTCTGTTTTTTTTTGTTCCTCCATATGAAAATCTGCAAAGATTTGTTTAGAGTTTTTTCATCTTTATCTTTTATTATGATATAGGAAGCACCAGTAATTTATATAGAATTATAGGGGATATTGTCATTTTTACAAGGTGGCATCTCCCCACAAATGTTATATTAAGGTTTTGCCATTTTTTTTAATGTGCGTGCTATATTTTCTACCAATGGTTTTTTATTGATACTGTAAAGTTGTTGTGGATATTATTGGAAATAAGAACACCAAGATATGTAATATATTTTTTTGCCCACTTGAAGGGGAAGGGCCCCTCCATTCAATTTTTGTCTGCTGTTAAGGGCTAGCACATCTGATTTTTCATTGTTTATAGTTAAACCTGAAACTTTGCTAAATGGCTTCTGTATGGCTTCTATAATGGCAGGTATTGCTTTTGGGGGTTTTAGATGAAGAGAAGCATATTGTCTGCGAAAGCTGCAATTTTAAGTTCTTTGTCTCATATTTGAATACCTTCGAAATGTTTTTTAGGTATCTAATCAGAGGATCTAATGTTACATCGAATAACATTGGGGACAAGGGGCAACCCTGTCTCGTTCCTCGTTGCAAGGCAAAAGAGTCTGAGTTTAGTGCTTTAGCTGTGATAAAGGCCCTAGGTGAGTCATATATACTGTAGTTTTAATTAGCATTATAAATGTTTCCCCAAAATTTTGAGCCTGGAGTGTCCTGGTTATATGTGTATTTTATCAAATGCCTTTTCGTCCAAGGGATATTATATTTGGGAGTATATTTTTAAGACGATTTGTGTATATTTTTGTTAGAATTTTGAAATCTTGGTTCATCTGGGATATAGGTCTGTAGGATGAAGGTTGTTCTAGTTTTGGGAGAACAATTATATTTGCTAGATTGAAATTTTGCAGCATTTTTTGTGTCTTGCTTATATGGTTGTATAGATTAGTTAGCGTTATTGCTACTTCTAGGTTTAATATTTTATAATATTCTGCACTGATGATTTGTTGTTTTTAAGTTTGATGATGATTTCTTTCACCTCTAGGGATGTTATGGGGTTGTCTCCTGCCACACTATTTGTTGGTGAGATGTGAGGAAGATCTGCTTCTTTAATAAATGTTTCTCCTAATTCTTTATCATCTGGGATTGTTGTGTATAGTTCTTTGTAATAGTTTAGAAAAGTTGCACATATTTCTTTTGTCTTCGTTGTTCTGTTGCCCTCCTTTGTACAAATAGATACTATTTGATTAGTTAATTTGGTTTCTTTTGTTAGGTTGGCCAACATTTTCCCGGGTTTATTGCCCCATCTAAAATATGTTTTTTTGGTACTGTATACGAGTTGGGTTTGTGCTCTTTCCATTAATAGCGCCTCGTATATCTCTTTAGTTTCTAGATAAAAATTTTTTTGCCAAGCTGTGTTTGCCTTAAATGCTTGGAATGCTTGCGTTACACGTGTATTTAGATTGTTTAGTTTAGTATTCACAATTTTACTTTCCCTGCTACAGTAAGCAAGTATGTGGCCTCTTGAGTACTGCTTTGGATGTAAAAAAAAAATTAAAAAAAACAGGCAGCAAAAAAAACAAAATAACAAAAACCAACCAGCAAAAAAACACAAATTAAAAAGCCACGCAGCAAAAAAAACAATAAAAAAACCAAGAAGCAAAAAAAAACACAATTTAAAAAAAACAAGAAGCAAAAATACGCAATGAAAAAAAAAATGCAATCAATGTTTTTCTTACTTTTCACGTCTTTACCCTCCAATTCCATCAGCAACAGCAGGAACCTCTCGACACTTCATGCAATGCTCCTCAAAAGCAGGTAAGTCCGTCTGTCCGTCCTTCTTATCTTCTTTCTTGTTTATTCTTTATTTGTAATCCAATGGAGATGTTTTCTTGTCTTCAAAAGAGATGGAACAGGCCTTATATAAGGCCTGTGATATCACACTTAAGAGTCAAATGGTACAGCTCCAATCCGATTGGATGCTGTACCATGTGACAGGGTTTATTTGATTTTTTTAAGGATGCAACGTCATTTTCTATGGAGGTACATCACATCCAGAAAACAAAATGCCTACCATCACATAGTACTGGAACCAATCGAATTGTGAGATAAACCATGTGAGGCATCACATGGTACATCCCCAATCCGATTGGTTGAAATACCATATGACTTCTTCCATTTTTTTTTAAAGGATGTGACATCTTTAAGGGATTTTTTTTTAAATGGCTGCCTTCACATGGTACTTCAACAAATCGGATTGTGGGATATACCACGTTGTACACCTCCAACGGAAGACGTCAAAGGTATGGAAGAATACTATTTTCACATTATCTCTATGTATAGCTATAACCAGGCTTTTGTTTTCCACAGCTATAAGAAGTGTCATGCTTTGTGTTTCATTGCGTTATGGGTTTAGTGAAATTGTTTGTGTGTGTGCAGAATAAGTTTTTTCCCTTTGAACTTTCCTTAATGCTGAAACTGTAATTGCTTTCTTTAGCTGGGATCCTCATCTTATCTATTAACTCCCCTTGTAGAGTCAGAGAGAGAGAGATGTACCAGCTGTCGGCCTTGAGAAAGATGAGGTAGTTTAGCACATGAGTTTTCTTTTTGCTTAATCTGCTAAAATAAATTGCAACATGTATAACTAAGTCACTGCAAGAAAACAAGATAAAGAAAAGTGAGATGTCCAATGAAGTCATAAGTGCTAACATTGTGATATTATGTAAGCCTGCCCCTTTTACTGGTATAAGTTAACTTAGAGTTTATTGTTCAGTGCCTTTGTGTTACTGTAAGTCAGACAGCAATGTTTTGATTTGCATTAAATACACTCTTGCTAGCGGCTGTTGCAATAAAAGTCTCTATTCAAATTACTTACCAAGAAGGAATAAGTGTGGGACTGAGTTTTTCTCAGACAAAGGTAAGAAAAACTTTGATTGTATTTTATTTAATTGCGAATTTTTTTTTATGATGCACATTGACTGCCAATGTTTTTATCTATGCCCGTTTCAGGTTATAGATAAGCACAGTGACAAGCAATGCATTTTTTGGCAAATGCTTGTTTTTATTTAATTATTATGTATTGTATTTTGTGTTATGTTTTTTTTTTAAGTTGCCCATTCATTGTCAGTGTGGAAATCCATGCCCATAAATTGTGGACATGGTTTACCACAGGCACAATCAATGGCTTTATTGTGAAATGCTTGTCTTATTTAAATGTTATCTGTTTTATTTTGTGCCTGTTTTTGCCATAGTGGCAAACGATGGCCATATTATATGGGTATGGTGTACCACTGTGCCAATCAGTGGGTGGAGGGGTGGGGGTAGTTGCCCAGAGAGGGTGGTTAGGCCTCCCAGGTGGGTAGCTGGGGAAGCATTTAACCCCTTAATTACTATAGCGGTTACTAACCGCTAAGGTGATTAAAGGGTTAGTGGCCATTGGCTTGTTTTTTGATTGTAATGTTGCTGGCCACGGAGGACAAGGACATGGAGGATGGTGATGAGGATGGCTTTCATCCTGGCAGGGCTAAGTAGAAATTTTATTTGCTTTATGCTGGCTGGATAAAGTTTTATTTTTAATGAGCACATGAGCTATTATCCAAATCTGGATTGTAAGAGATGTGTGCAGAGGTATGCAAATGGAGACTGTTTTAGGTTGAAATGATACTGTATCTTGGCTTTATTGAGTCTGTTCCTTTATCCAGGCAAAACATACAAAAATAACAAACCCCTATCCTTTTGTACGGGCTAACTTGCTTCCCAAGACTCTATCTGCCGGACTGGAGGGATATTCCCATTACCAGCCTATCACCCCAAAGTCTCAGGAGGTACCTTATGCAGGTGGCCCTCCATGTCAGTCTCTGGCAGGATCCTGGGTCCTCTGTATCCAGGAAATATAGGTGTCTGGGTGTCTTGATCTTAGCACAGCCATTGTGCACAAGACAGTGTCTGTGTGCAAGCTTCTCTGCTCTCCCTCTGCCAGCCTAAATGTGAGCTAAGGAAATCTCTCTCCTGCTTCTCACATCAAGCTTTTCTCAGAGTCCTAATCATCCAGGTGGGGTCCGGTTCATTGCCTGTGTGCAATTAACCAGCTCACTGCAGGATTTAGAGGCAGCTTCTCTCAAACAGTGATAAGTCCCTGTTACATGGATAATAGGGATTTTGCGCATTATTGTATTGTATGTGTTGGAGGGAGGAGGGGGGTGTAGAAAAGGTGGGCAGTAGGGTTGTTGTATTTTAATTTTTTGGGGCATAGGGATTGGGTGAAGGGGGTAGTTCAACCGGGTTGGGTCGGTAAGCCTCCCGGGTGGGTAGCGGGAGTGGTTAACGCCTTCATTACCATATCGCTTACCACCGCTATGATAGTGAAGGGGTTAACTGCTCACGTAACCTTCCCGGCAGATCTAAACACCCACCCTGCGGCAACTACCTTATTCACCCACCCCTTGTACCCCCAAGAAACCACATTCTCAGGGTTTTCCCCTTCATTGCCTTAGCGGCTAGCCACTAAGGTAATGAAGCTGATTTTATTTACATTTTAATAAAAACGTATTGTAGCAGGGGGTCTCCAGAGCTGAAACACATTATTTTTAGGTCTGGGGGCCCCCCTGCTTCCCGAGTTACAGGCGCCGGTATGGAATGCTGGTATCCCACTTCTTTGTTTAAATCTTCCACGTCACGTGACCGGGACATTTAAATGCACAGAAAATACCGGCACCACATAAATAAAAACACTTTGATTCCTTGTAAGAGCTGTGCAGGGAGATTCAGCTCTCTCTGTGCAGCTCTCGCCATGCAGCTCTTACAGACTGAGGCCAAATCACACGGGGAGAACTTAAAAAAGGCTGAGATAACATCACAAACAGAGAGCTGTCAAGCGCTTCGGTGTGAAGCAAATGCACCTATGGTGTCATGAATGGCATGTGGGGCTGTGGAAAGGGAGCGGTGTGGGCCACAAGAATGACCGGAGTGTCTGAGCGAGGCAATGACCCTTACCTCAAACTCAGCTCCTGGTCTGGGTCCCGCTCTCCTCTGCTTCAGCTCCTGCGTGCAGCCAACGTGGAAGAACAGCTGTGTAGAGGAATGGTGGCGCAACTGCGCATGACAGAATCACAGGATCCCGGATGGATAGAAAAAACTTTATTTGCAGAACAGCATCACACTGGGGCTACACCACGATCTCCCCCTCTACGCGTTTCACCCTCTTGCTAGGGCTTCGTCTCGGAGTGGGGAGATGTGGTGTGAGCTTGCAGATTTAAAGCTAAAAGCCCGCGAAAATCGCTAAAAATGTTAACCCCTTCATGTATTCTGCCACCAGTAATTCTATATTACCTGAAACACATGGATAGTGGCCAAATCAAAGCCAGGTTACTATCTTATCTATATACCACATGACAGCCATATGATGAACTCATAACATGAAGGGTAAATAAACATATTAAAAAGACTGTCTGCAACACCATGCAGATTACATGTATTGTCTCTGTTCTCTATGTGAAGCTGTATTAACACATAATGTTTAAATCTTACAAATTCACTTTTAATCCGTATTTCCATAATTTAGTATAGAGCTTGCTAATAAGAGATAAGAGATAACTAAGCAAGCTTACATACAATTGATTATTATTTTGTTCATTGTTCTTAGATATCCTCTGCAATTACTTTCCCCTCTCTATATCCATTCTTTCCTTTCCTTTCCCCCCTCCCCCCCCTTTCCCCCCCACTTCTCCCCCCCCCTTTCCCTCCTTCTTCCCCTTCTCCCCCCCCCCTTCCTTTCTCTTGCCCACTTTTTTCAGTCATGTTCTTTGTCACTTAGTTATCTCTTATTATCAAGCTCTATACTAAGGTATGGAAATACGGATTAAAAGTGAATTTGTAAGATTTAAACATTATGTGTTAATACAGCTTCACATAGAGAACAGAGACAATACATGTAATCTGCATGGTGTTGCAGACAGTCTTTTTAATATGTTTACTTACCCTTCATGTTATGAGTTCATCATATGGCTGTCATGTGGTATATAGATAAGATAGTAACCTGGCTTTGATTTGGCCACTATCCATGTGTTTCAGGTAATATAGAATTACTGGTGGCAGAGTACATGAAGGGGTTAACATTTTTAGCGATTTTCGCGGGCTTTTAGCTTTAAATCTGCAGGCTCACACCACATCTCCCCACTCCGAGACGAAGCCCTAGCAAGAGGGTGAAACGCGTAGAGGGGGAGATCGTGGTGTAGCCCCAGTGTGATGCTGTTCTGCAAATAAAGTTTTTTCTATCCATCCGGGATCCTGTGAATTCTGTCATGCGCAGTTGCGCCACCATTCCTCTACACAGCTGAGATAACATCACTGCTATCCCGTACGTTATTGGCATTTTCCTACATCATGGTTGGTGACTTGTGGTAATGGCTTCTGATTCTTTTTGAATACCGTGATAACACAAATGACAAACCGTTCGCTATCTTATCGAAGCTTCTAGAATAGGCCTTATAGTCTCATTCTAGTGAATGGACAGTTCCAGCTGTCCCAGAGGTCTTCATGGTCAAACACTTTGTTTCATGAACAATATGCCTGGGACTCAAACGCAACCTGTGAATGCAAATGGACTTTAAAGAAGCCTTATGTGGTTAGTAAAAAACTACTATATAACTTGGCCCTGATCAATCCACCATAGAAATCACTGCAGCTTTCTTTTCTTTGCTTGGGTTGAGCCCTTAAATACAGCATACATTGTATACTATATGTTATGTGTTGTTTCTCTCTTCTCAGTTAGGTTTTCATATCTATATTTGAAATGTTGTTAGCTACAAATGATGAAAGATAAGATGCTATGTTGTTCTGTGTTTCTATTGTAACTCTTTTGTAGATACCTAGATCTGTACTGAAAGCTAAAGCGGGAGCTTGGTGGCAAAATCACTACTTTTAGACGTTGGAAACCTGGTTCACATCTGATTGTAAGTTTGTCCTTATGACCTTGGGCAAGTCTCTTTATCTGTCTGTACTTCAAGCACCAAAATTAGATTGTAAGATTTGTGTACCTTACCAGCACATTATAAGAAAACGTGTTGTTATTATCTGCATACAGATGTATCTGACTTCGTTGTCCCCTGTGGTGGGATATGTTGGGATATTCTGCACTAATTATAAAATATTGAAGCTCTGTGATATCATGTGTTATAACCAGGGCTTTTTTCCCCAAGGGAACACAGTTCCTGTACCTTTTTCCCTAGACCGCGCAATGCATTTTAAGGCATTATTGTGTTAATCTAAAAAAAAATGTTTTATATGTTTTTAAAAAAATTAGAATGTAATAATTATTATTGACAAAAATAATAACATAGTTATTGTAAATTCAAAATGATTTTGAAATGTGAATAAATGTGCATATTATTGCGCATGTCTAAGAATAATTTCGTCCCCGGTCCAATCCTCACGTCAGAGTTCCCTCACCTTTTTTTCTAGAAACAAAGCCCTGGTTATAACAGGTTATGTGTTTTTTCTGGGGAAACAGTGTTATTGTATAGTTACTGCTAAGGTTTACACGCGGAAAGAACTGTTTGTATCATGATATCAGCTGAACTTTGCCCTGTGTTCTCTTCACACCCCTGAGGTCACATTTATTATAATTTGCCAATCCTGATTTCCCAGTTTAAAAAAAGAATATAAACCATGACTAACGTGAGATTGGAAAACATTTTTAATTACAGCTGCAGGTATGTAGGTCTAATAACCCTCATGTCACACAGAAACCTGCCAACCTGACTTTCGGCCAGTAAAAGCCGTGGTATATCCTGAGATCTCTCATTCTGGCTGTTGATTGGCTGCTGATTGGCTGCTGTTTGGCCCCATCGCTGAAAATAAGGGGCACACCAGGTTGGACGTACGT
This sequence comes from Ascaphus truei, assembly GCF_040206685.1. NCBI lineage: Eukaryota > Metazoa > Chordata > Amphibia > Anura > Ascaphidae > Ascaphus > Ascaphus truei. The sequence continues at coordinate 28,307,776 of NC_134489.1, forward strand.
ATAACACAGAGCTCCAGAGAGAGAAGATCCGAGACCCCTCACACCTGTGCAGGACAAAGATATTCAGAGAAACTTATTAGACCATATGATGGATGTGAGAATATACATCCCTCTTCTGGCCTGTCTGCTGGGACCTGTCATGGGTTTATCTTTTCTGGTGAGTGACTGAAAAACTATCTGCATATGGACAGTGTAGACCTACAGAACATATTATGTGGACATGTTACCTGTGTATTGAGGATTTGTTCCTCTTTTTAATATGATACCTAATACATATACATTTTATTATTAATGTTTATACGTTTAATCTGTATTCAATCATATAGTAACATAAAACAATTTCCTTGCAGGCATTCTTAAAGGATCTTGCAGAACACGGTAAATTGAATATATATAATTAACATGCAAATGGTCAATGCTCAGTTGTTATTTGATATATACTGTATATGAGTGAGTGGTTTGTACTTGCTTTGCTAGTCCCGTGCTGTGTTTAAAAGCTGTGTGAACGGTGATGCATCAGCTTAAATGGGCTCCATATGAATGGATATTCCAGGCAAAAGTATTTGCATGTGATATTCTTTATTGGTTATATGCTAACGGTGGAGTTTTTTTGTCGCCTTTTTCACCCACCATAACTTAAAAAAAATATATATATAAATATAAATATATATATATAGACCCTGCCAATAGAAATCAGCAGTAAGTTGAGAGTACAAAGACAATATTGGTAGGGTTATGCTATAAACCACCAAATATCTGTGAGATTGAGTTAGCTACAACACTTTTACTAATGGAGAAGGCTAAAAACTAGATTATATTTGCATAATGGGTGATTTTAATTATCTAGACATAGATTGGGGCAATGAGATTAGCATTACAACAAAAGGAAACAGGTATTTGGGGGTGCTGGAAGACAATGACATGACCCAAATTATTGAGGAACCAACCAGGAGAGGGGCAATACTGGATTTGGTAATATCAAACAATGTAGAAGTAATAACAAATATTCAAGCCCTGGGACATTTGGGTAACAGTGATCATAACATGGTCCCATTTGAAATAAATGTAGCGTACTTTCCCCCACACCTGGGACAATATGGCAGCTACAGTGTATGTGCTGCTTTACCTGCGGCTCAAAGGAGGTCTGAGCCTCCGCTGCTGGGAGCCTGGGGTGTACCTGATCTATCTGGTGACAGCGCCTCCATCCGCGTGGGATACTAACAGTGAGAATAACCCAGTGCAGGATACCATATAAGTAATGCACACTGGTATAGTACAACAAGTTTACTAACACATAAGAATAACGATAATAATAACAATAGAACCACACAGGCCTCGTAGGGCCGTAACCCCACAATGTGCCCCAACACCGTGTCCACACCTCGGTGGGATTTGCCCCAAAGTACTGCGGTGCCCTTGAGCACCCAACCTCCCTGGTGTGAGATAACCCACCCAAAGTGTGAGACAGCGCTGCCCCACTAATGTGTGTACAGTTGGTGCACTTGGAGTACCTGCTCAGATGCTCCTGCACCCGGGTATGGCCAGAAGAGGAAACGGATCCACTGATCCCAGCGATAATGGTGTAGCCTGCGCCTGTACATTGGGTGGTATTCTGCGTGGATGGTGCCACTATGAAGGCCACGTGATGATAGGATACAACTGCGTCCTGTCTGTGTCCCTCACACTGGCACAACAGGGCAGTGTCCCTATCTATGGGCTTGTCCCTGCAGCAACCACAAGCTGAGGGGAGTCAGGGCCTAAGGGGGTCTCTGGCCTAGGGCAGGGGTCACTGACACCCTGCACATGCACACCCTACCCTTATCCTGCCCCAGCTCCGACTAGCATGGCTCGCAGTGCGCCAAATGTATCAACTATGGAAACAGGGGTATCTGGCCACGTGATTGGCTGCTGTGTGCTACCTGATGCTGTAGCCCTATTGCCTTCTGGGGGCTGTAGTTCCCCAGTGGAGCTATTGCTAACATGGCCACCGCTATCTGACTCCAATGCGCATGTCCTAGCCTATCTGTATTGGCCGCCGGCTTCAGAGCCTTCCTGCACATGAGCAAGTCTACCTGCACATGTGCACACATCCAAACATAGCGACCCCCGCAGTTGGGTGCGCCACGGACCTCCGGCGACCCGCTCGCCATCCTGCCCAGCCACTACGCTCCCTACTACTGTGCCAGGTCCGCCTGCCACTCCGGAGGCACCCGTCATCTCCCTGCACACACGCGCTTCCTCCACCAGCAGCACGGGAGGTAAGGGTAACCAACGGGGCTAAAGGGGGCCCAGAGGGAGACCTGGCCACATAAATTAGCAAAGAAACAGATTACTTGGGTTCAACAAAGACCTTAAACTTTAGAAAGGCAGATTATAATAAACTGAGGTCTAATCTACAAGGAATAAATTGGGATTATGTTTTTGCAGGAAAAAATGTAGAAGATAAATGGGCAGTCTTTAAAACATTGTTAGAAAATCACACGTGAAAGTGTATACCCTTGGGTAATAAGTATAAAAGAAATGTCAAAACCAATGTGGTTAAATAAACAGGTAGGGGAGGAAATGGAAAAGAAGAGGCAGGCATTTAAATTCTTGACGTCAGAAGGGATGGAGGCATCATATCAGAATTATAAGTGTAGCCCTTGTACCCCCACCGTAAGTGATATTGGGGGGTCTGCTTCATCTCTGGCGACTTCAGGGTGTGGTGATGTATACCTGTTGATAACAGGAGGGCTGAGTGCTCCGCGATGGTGTGGGGAGAACCAGGACAGGCGCCTCCAGTCAGAATGGATTCTCTGCAAGGGCAGGGGATGGCCCATACTGACTCCTGTGTTCTTCATTCAGCAGAGTACAGGGAAAACGGCGGTGCATCTGCTGCTGCTGCTGAAGATTGGAAACCACAAACTGCAAACCACAAAATATCCTAGGTGCAAAAATTTATTTTAGGGCAATATTTGATAAAGCGTGGGATACCACGGGAAACGCGTCAGAGTGTTCTTTTTGGCTGTTACTATGCCCTAAAATAAATTTTTGCACCTAGGATATTTTGTGGTTTGCAGTTTGTGGTTTCCAATCTTCAGCAGCAGCAGCAGCAGATGCACCGCCGTTTTCCCTGTACTCTCTTCAATTGTTCCTTGGTAGGAGCACGCAGGACAGGACCAGGATATCCCCAAGGTCAGCAGTGAGTAATCCATTTACTTCATTTATGTGATCAGTCCCACACACGGTTACCTAGACCACCACATAAGACTTACCTATATGGCTAGTGGCATAATCTATGGGAGTGTGTTTAACATTGGACTATCTGGAATCCTGAGTCTTATGAACTGTCCTATGCTATGAAGATGTTTATATTTTTATATCATGATCAAACATTGCCTACTCCTGGTTAGCATCACAAGTGGGAATTAACCCTCCCCTTCCCTTTCATCTTCTTCATTCAGCAGCAAGACAGTGACTCACACTTGTTCTGATACAACTGGCTCTTTATTGCATGCAGATGATATAAACACAGCACAGAGATATCCTTTTCTCTCTTCTCATACCTGCCAGTTCCCTGACTCAGGCATTAAGCCCATGTCAAGCCTGCTAGACTTTCCTCCCATCTCCTAGGGGGATGGAGGATGATGCTCCTCACTCCACAGGGGGAGGAGAAAGAATGAAAACCAGGAAAAACAACAGCAAATTTAGGAAAGTGTCAGAATTTATAATCTGAGATTGGTGGCTGTAACCCTGCCCCTTAACAGAGCAGGTTGAATACTGATTGGTGATCACTCACTTTTAGATGAACCAATCAGTATCCTTCTCTCAGAATGACACTCTCTGGTAGTGTCTAAGGCCCACCCTTGGATACTGGTTACACAATTCAAGTCTGCAACACACAGGGCCTCAAAGAAGGAATTAACCCCTCCACTGCCTGCACCTAACAGGACTTACACTGGAAGGGCCCAGGGAAAAGAAGTAGCGGGCGGGAGGCTAGGCTACATAAAGAATGTAACTAAAGTTGCAAAAGGGCAATAAAATAGCAAAAATGGATAATGAAAAAAGGATTGCAGTAGAAAATAAGATCAACCCTAAAAAGTTATTTAAGATTCTTAATAACAAAAAAAAAATGAGAAAAGAAATAATAGGACCGTTTCAGTGTGAGATGGGCAGGCAGATTATTGGACATAAGGAAAGAGCAGAGGTATTAAACACAGAGGCAAAGAATGTGTGTAATATCTCTGCTCTTTCATTAGCTCCAATAATCTGCCTGCCCATCTCACATTGTGCTTACCAGGGAAGAATAAATTGCAATTTTAATGCCACAGGAGGAAGCCACAACCTCTATATTAACGAACAATTGATTAACCCTGGGCTACTTCCTCCCAAACCTGGCCCTACTACCTCCTTCCACATTACTGTTGGAACTACGATCATTCACCCAGTAGCCCAAGCACGCTGCCTAGGGGTCACACTCGACTGCTCTCTCACATTCGCCCCTCACATTCAAAACATTTCTAAAACCTGTCGCTTTTTCCTCCGCAATATAACAAAGATACGCCCTTTCCTCTGCTGCTCAACTGCTAAAACTCTGACTCAGGCCCTCATTCTCTCCCGTCTTGATTACTGTAACCTCCTGCTGTCCGGTCTTCCTGCCTCTCACCTGTCTCCCCTACAATCTATCCTAAATGCTGCTGCCAAAATCACTCTACTCTTTCCTAGATCTGTCTCAGCATCTCCCCTCATGAAGTCCCTCTCCTGGCTTCCGATCAAATCCCGCATCTCACACTCCATTCTTCTCCTCACTTTTAAAGCTTTACATTCTTCTGCCCCTCCTTACATCTCATCCCTAATTTCTCGTTATGCACCATCCAGACTCTTGCGTTCTTCTCAAGGATGTCTTCTTTCTACCCCCTTTGTATCTAAAGCCCTCTCCCGCCTTAAACCTTTTTCACTGACTGCCCCACACCTCTGGAATGCCCTTCCCCTCAGTACCCGACTAGCACCCTCTCTATCCACCTTTAAGACCCACCTTAAGACACACTTGCTTAAAGAAGCATATGAATAGCACTGTGGATATTCTGAACACGATGTATAAAGCTTGGCCCCCTGCAGACGCACTTAACAGAACTCCCTCCTACTGTCTCTGTACGTTCTACCTACCTACCAATTAGACTGTAAGCTCCTCGGGGCAGGGACTCCTCTTCCGAAATGTTACTTTTATGTCTAAAGCACTTATTCCCATGATCTGTTATTTATATTATCTGTTATTTATTTGATTACCACATGTATTACTACTGTGAAGCGCTATGTACATTAATGGCGCTATATAAATAAAGACATACAATACAATACAATTAACCGAGGAAGAAATTCGTCGGTGACTTGATTAAATTTAAATAAATAAGGCACATGGCACCGATGGCAAACATCCAAGAGTTCTTAAGGAGCTAAGTACAGTAATAGCCAAACTATTACTTTTGAATATTCAAGGACTCCATTGCCAAAGGCTCAGTACCACAATATGGCGTAAAGCAGATGTGGTGCCTATATTTAAAAAGAGAACTCGATAATAACCGGGGAATTACAGACCTGTAAGCCTGACATCAATAGTGGGTAAGCTACTTGAAGGTTTAATTCGGGATAATATTCAGGAATACCTCATGGGAAACACAATTACTAGTAATAGTCAGCATGCATTTATGAAGGATTGGTCATGCCAAACTAACCTTATTAGATTCTTTGAGGAGGTAAGTAGGAATTTAGACCAGAGTAATGCAGTTGATGTGGCCTATTTACATTTTTCAAAGGCTTTTGATACGGTTCCACACAAGAGGTTTTGTGTACAAAATAAAGCAAATTGGACTTTGTCAAAATATTTGCACCTGGATTGAAAACCGGTTGAAGACATCAGAGAATTGTCATAAAGGAACTTTTTCAGGTTTGGCTAAAGTCGTGAGTGGAGTGCCTCAGGGATCGGTACTGGGACCACTTCTTTTTAACTTGTTAATTAATGACCTTGAGGTTGGCATAGAGAACAAAGTCTCCATCTTTGCTGATGACACTAAATTATGTAAGGTACTGTAGTAGAATCAGAGCAGAATTAAATTTCTCTCCAGGAGGACTTGGATAGATGGGAAACTTTGGCAGATAAATAGCACGAGGGTTAATACAGCTAAATGTAAAGTTATGCCTTTGGGAAACAAGAATAAACAGGCAAATTACAAATTAAATGGGGATAAATTAGGGAAATCCTTGATGGAGAAGGATTTAGGAGTGCTTGTAGACAGCAGGCTTAGCAATAGTGCCCAAAGTCATCCAGTAGCTGCAAAGGCAAAAAAGATCTTATCTTGCATTAAGCGGGCTTTGGATGGAAGGGAAGTAAACATAATGATGCCCCTTTATATGGCATTAGTAAGATCACACCTTGAATATGGGTCCAATTTTGGGTACCACTCCTTAGAAAATACATTATGGAACTAGAGAAAGTGTAGAGAAGACCCACCAAATTAATAAAGGGGATGGATAATCTGATTTATGAAGAGAGGCCAGCTAAATTAGATTTGTTTATATTAGAAATGAGCGTCCAAGAGGGAATATGATAACTACAGTATATACAAATATATTCAGGGACAGTAGAAGGAGCTTTAAAAAGAACTATTCATTTCAAGGGCAGTACAAGGACACAGTGTCATCCCTTTAGGTTGGAGAAAAGGAGATTTCACCAGCAACAAAAGGAAACGGATCATTAAGGACAGTTAAAATGTGGAATTCATTACCCATGTAGACTGTGATGGCAGATACAATAGATCTGTTCAAAAAAAGGTTGGACATCTTTTTAGAAAGGAAAGGTATAGAGGGATATACCAAATAAGTAAACATGGAAAGAATGTTTATCCAGGGAGTAATCTGATTGCCAAACCTAATAGACAGGAAGGAATTTATTTTTCCCTTTATGAGATAACATTAAATGATATTTCACTGGGTTTTTGTTTGCCTTCCTCTGGATCAATATACTGTAAGTACAGATATAGGATAAAGTATCTGTCATGTACATTTTGCATAGGTTGAACTTGATGGATGTATTTCTTTTTTCAACCTTATCAACTATGTAACTATATATATATGTATATATATATATATTTATATATTGCAAAAGAGAAAAAAGAGCCCCAATAACAGCACTCTAGTATGCCTGACGATACAAAACCACAATGTTTATTGAAAAATGTCACAGAACATAAAATTAAAATTAAAGCACAGAAAATTAAAACAAGGCATGGATCCCCTGTATAGTGCAAACTTGATTTATCCTCTGATCAGGGATTTACCCTGAAAGACAATACAATAATCTGAATAGACAAATTAATGCTAGAGAGTACCTGACAAGGTGTATACAATAGAGCTACTAACAGACACAACACGGTGGCTAAATAGGGTGGCTGATGCACAGAATAGCAATATGCTACAGTCTCCCTAGGTCTGGGGACAGATGTAAAGTATAGCAATATCAGCAGACTCACTGTGAAAAACACATGAATAGTCAAAAAAGCACACCTTGGTTTGTAGCAGCAAATGAATGATACATCACCTCATGTCAGGTACTCAGCAAAGTCTGTGGAGGAGTCAAGGAGCAAAGCTCATAGCACATGAGTATGTCCTGAAGAGGGGACAAAACAGGGGATCCTGCCTACTGGACCTGCTCCTACGCGTTTCGGCCTTAGCCTTCTACTGGGAGTGGTACTGTAGGCAGTGCAACATGCACCTTAAAAAGGGATTTAATTAGGCTAGTGATTGTGGACACCTGTAGTGTTTAATAAGCAGCACGTGGAGTAGGGAGTGTACTAATGCGTAAACATACTGTGTCATGGAGGCATCTTGGGCCAAAGGCCAATGATAGGGATGTATTTCCTTAGCTCCTACCCATAAGGGGGCAGTACTGGCAGTTTAGTATCACTAACGGGGTACTGCGCATGCGCATGACGTCATGAACGTGCGACTATACCAAAAGCTGTCACCCATAGTGCGCTATCTAAAAGCTAACCATAAGAGGAAGCATTGGAAACTCTTCCTACCCGGATCTAGGGCACCAAGGGCAAGAACGTGCATCACGGATGCAAATGCGCATGTCCGTGACGTCATACGTCAGCCCCTCACTCGGTCATTGAGGAGATGGCAAATCCTTCTGTTGTTTCTGATCTCAGAGCACCTTACTGCGCATGCTTGCCCTTAGTTGCCAGAAATAGCGCAATCTGTATAACATGACTGTTACCCAGGCGTGACATGCGCATGCGCATGCGCTGTGTATACACCTCACTGCTCTATAGGAGAAGGGATTTGTCTTAAAGGGGTATTGCAAAGTGTATGTAAACAACATGAATAAGCTGCTCATCAAGCATATATGGTCACAGAGCAAGAAAGTTAAGCTATCAGACAGACATTAGTTGTGTTTCATTTGTTAACATAGCAGTTGTTACTGATAATAACCATTAGCTAGAAACTGCATAGAAATACATTTAAACAGTAGCTGGATAACCAGCTTTCTTATCCCTAGTTCAGGAGAACTTGTACTATGATAGATAAATTTCATCAGGAATTGCATGACTTAAGCATCCCATATGAGTAAAACATGGAGTAGGCATAATAGTAGTGAATTATTCTATAGAAATCCATATAGAGCTGTCTCAAATCATAATGAGATACACTTATTTCTGCCCAGTCACTTATCACAAGAGTCCTCATAAAAGATCGTTATCTATATCTATGACAATAAAGATGATAATATGGTATTGTCCATAACAGAGGGAGTATAGTTATAATCCTTAGGTGTTTATAATATCCAACGAGAAAATATATAGAGATTTTCTCCTGAACATAGTACCAATTCAAGATCTTTCCATGGGCATCCAATCTATAATGAGATATTGTTCTTGTCAGAATTTCATGATGGTCCTTTTTGTTACAGAGACTCTATACTCTGATTTATCAGTAATTCGGAACATGATGGATTCATTTCCAAGTTCTCGATTGTCCTATGCAGTACACACTCAAGGTCAAAAAGGAGTGTGTGGAGTGATTATTCTCCTGGATATGGTGTCAATTCGTGATTAATCCAATGTTGCCAAGTCTTGAGTGATGTATTGCTCAATTCAGAAATTCGTGATGATCCTCTTTGTTACAGCCAGGACTCTTTTTGTGAGTGAGTTCGTTGTGCAGATTGAGATGCAATGTAGATCAAGTCCCAAGTTTTCGCTGATCCTATGCGGAGCAAACCCAGGACTCTGTAGTTAAATATGAGCAGAAGGAGAGAGGGAAAAGGGGAGAGAGAGGGGAGTGCATGAGATTCTTATCACTACAATTTGAACACAGAAAGTTCTAGCAGGATGTGCGTCAGTAAAGGAACTAAAATTGGTGCCTAAAGGAACATCGAGAAGCCCAGGTAGTCGTTCAGGTCCCGTGGCATCATTGAGTCCATTTGGACGATCCACCTGGACTCCCTACGTAAGAGTGCCCTTTCCAAATCGCCACCCCTCAATCCAAGGCTCACTTTCTCTATTGCAAATGCCTGTAACAGTGTCACATCTGATGCATGTGTCAGACAGAAGTGCCGTGCTACTGATGTTATTTTCTTAAAAGCCAAAAGATCTTTGGAGGCGTTTTTTATGTTCCTCACATGTTCGAGAATTCTGAATCTTAGTTCTCGTGTGGTCATCCCAATATAGGGAAGACCACAAGGACACATGAGGCAATAAATCACTCCTTTAGACTTACAGCTAAGACAATCTTTGATTTTAATTTTTTTTGTCTTATTGGAATCTGTAAACACATCTGTCTGACACATGTATCGACAGGCAGAGCAGTTTTTGCACTTGAAAAAGCCTTTTCTTTTGATCGTGGAGAGGAATGTTTCGTTGGAAGTGGGAACAAAATGACTTGCCACAAGCTTGTCTCTAAGGTTTGGGGACTTGCGACTCGTCATTGTTACCTTATCGCCCAGTTTCCTTTTAAGGTCAGGGACAGTCATCAAGATTTTCCAGTGACTTTGCAGTGTCTGGCGCAGCTGGTGCCACTGTTTATTGTATGTTCCAATAAAACGAATTTGATGGTCTAAGTTATTTTTTGTTTTTGGACACAGCAACATTTCCCTAGGAGTGTTAAGGGCTTTCTTGTAACCCTTCTCTACACATCTGTTGCTATACCCTCTCTGTGAAAATCTTTCCCTCATCTCTCCTGCCCTCTCAAAAAAAAACCTTTCTGTGGAGACATTGCGCTTCAAGCGTAAGAATTCACTAGTGGGGATGCCTTTAATTTGGTGTTCCGGGTGGAAACTAGAAGCATGCAATATGGCATTTGTAGATGTTTTTTTGCGGAAAATGTCGGTGTGTAATGTACCGTCAGGCCCAAGATTCACGTAAAGGTCCAGGAATTCAACCTGTGTCTTACTGCAACTAAATGTAAGTTTGATGTTCATGTTGTTGTGGTTGAGAACATCGACGAAACCCTTGAACCCAGCTGCTGTCCCCTGCCAGAGGATCAGCACATCGTCGATGTATCTCAACCACAGCAACACGTGTTGGGTGAATTCAACATTAGCCTCTGAGAACACAATCTCCCGTTCCCACCAACCCAGGAAGAGGTTTGCATAAGAGGAGGCACACGTGGCACCCATTGCAGTGCCTCTTTTCTGAAAATAGTACCTGTTCCTGAAGATAAAGTAGTTGTGGGTGAGAATAAATCTCAGTAGCTTCAGGAGCAGGTCCATCAAGCCAGCGGAGACATTCTGCATGGATAGATAGAACTGTGTGGCGCGCAAACCATCCTCATGGTCTATGCATGTATAAAGAGACTCTACATCACAGGTCGCAAGTAGTGTATTATCATCGACCGTGATGTAGGCCAAGCGCGCCAACACATCCATTGTATCCCTAATGTAGGATGGCAGAGTCTCCACTGACGGTTGCAGAAAAGAGTCAATAAATTGGCAAATGGGTTCGCATAGCCCCCCTATGCCCGACACAATGGGCCTTCCTGGGGGGTGGGTCGGGTTCTTGTGTACCTTGGGCAGAAGATAAAATGTTGGGACTCTGGGGAATTTGATAGTAAGGGCCTGACAGTTACGGTCTGTGATATATTCATCTAGCACCGCAGACCTCAGTATACGATCAATCTCTGCTTTATAGCGGATTGTCGGGTCTGATGCAATTTCCGTATAACATACAGTGTTCTTTAATTGTTTATATGCTTCTTTTTCATACATCACCTCAGGCCAGATGACTATGTTTCCGCCTTTGTCACTGGGTTTGATGACTATGTCACGCATGGCTTGTAGTTCTTTTATTGCCGTCAGCTCTGATTTTGTGAGATTGGCATCATCCATCTTGGCCTTGATTTTCTTAAAGTCCTCCATAACCAGTTTTAAATAGACCTCTACTGGTGGACAGGTCTGCCATGGAGGGCAGAATATCGACTGGGGCTTCCAATGCGCTAGAATATCCTTTTCCTCAATCTGCATAATTCCTTGGTCTTGAAACAAGGATTCCAAGTCCTGTAACTGGGCATTCTCCTGTGTGCTTAAGTGTACAAGTTCAACATTGTCATCAGTAACATCACGATCTTTGGCAAAAAATTTAAACAAAAGAAGTTTCCTACAAAATAAATTCAGATCCTTAATCCACTCAAAGTGGTCCATACAAGATGTGAGGGCAAAAGAGAGTCCTCGTCGCAAGACTGAGTTTTGGTTTTCTGTAAGAGTAATATCGGATAGATTAATAATCGTCATTTCGTTATCCGTATTAATATTTGTATTACTCACTTCGTTTTTTGTGTGACGAATTTTCGTCCCCTTAACTCTCTTTGTTCCCCTCCTTGTCCTCCTTCTATGGCCGGTATCTTTGTGCCCGTATCTAAAAAATGTAACCGGTTATCTTGGTTAGATATAGATGGGATACTCTCAGCATCTGAGAGTTCCAAATCTGATGCGGATACCCCAGAGGAAATGGAGACTGAATTAGTCTTCTTATAGGTCTTTTTGTTGGAACTTCTATTTCTAGTGGACCTGTTCCTACTATGCCACTTATAGACCGTGTTATTTCTATAGTCTTCCTGATCACGGTCAAACTTGTTTTTCTTAAATGCAATAAGATCTTTTTCAATACGTTTGGACTGGATAATTTCTGCCTCAGTCAAATCTTTCTCAATAGCTTCAATTTCTGCAGTTAACCTTCTTACACGTGCCTGGTCATGTTCTATGAGTATTTTTAACAATGCGAAGGAGCAGGTATTCAAGCTTTCCTCCCATTTATTTTTAAGTGAAATGTCCGTAAATTCAAATGAGGGAAAGGTTTGCACTCTTAACCCCTTGGTATAAACTGATAAAGCAGGAATTTTTCTAAGGCAGTTTTGTTCCACCAGGACCGCAGTCTTTTTTGGGATAGCTGTTTCAAGGCTTTAATTTTGTCACCACTCCCTATTGTTTGTGAAGGTGGATTTTGAAAAATATCAGGTGTATTGATATTAAATGCCTCATTTGCATAGGCACGACGGCGCTCCTCACTAGCCACAAAATCCATTAAAATTATGTTCTGTAACAATAACAAGAACAAGAATATATTTATATATATATAAACAAAAGAGAAGAAAAGGGTCCCACTTAAAGCACTCAAGCAATGATAAATAATGAATGAATTTATTCAATGGAAAAAACACATGAATTACACAAAAAAATTTAACCCACCGACCTTGGTAAGTCTAACCCTCTTTCCAACCCTCTCTCTCCCTGCGCCCTTTACTACCTCTCCACCTCGTCAATCATCACACACCTCACTTTCAAACCCTCGCTCCACCTCTCTACCTTCAACATCACACACCATCACCATCAATATAACCGCCTCTGCTGTACACCCCCCCTCTTACCCGTCCACGCAACCGTTGTATACCCCTCACAAATCCCGACCTCCACTGTGCCGACCCCACGGCGCCTCCCCGCTTACTGTCCAATGGCCCAGTAAAAAGCACGCTGGCCACCTCCGCTGTGCACCACGATTACTGTGTCAAAATGGCCGTTCCCGCCCGCTCCGCTTTCCGCCTCCGCTATGCCTCCCCCCGCTATGCCTCCCCCTCACAAATTGTATTGTATTGTATTGTATTGTATGTCTTTATTTATATAGCGCCATTAGTGTACATAGCGCTTCACAGTAGTAATACATGTGGTAATCAAATAAATAACAGATAATATAAATAACAGATCATGGGAATAAGTGCTTTAGACATAAAAGTAACATTTCGGAAGAGGAGTCCCTGCCCTGAGGAGCTTACATTCTAATTGGTAGGTAGGGAGAACGTACAGAGATAGTAGGAGGGAGTTCTGGTAAGTGCGTCTGCAGGGGGCCAAGCTTTATGTATCCTGTGTTCAGAATATCCACAGTGCTATTCATATGCTTCTTTAAGCAAGTGTGTCTTAAGGTGGGTCTTAAAGGTGGATAGAGAGGGTGCTAGTCGGGTACTGAGGGGAAGGGCATTCCAGAGGTGTGGGGCAGTCAGTGAAAAAGGTTTAAGGCGGGAGAGGGCTTTAGATACAAAGGGGGTAGAAAGTAGACATCCTTGAGCAGAACGCAAGAGTCGGGATGGTGCATATCGAGAAATTAGGGCTGAGATGTAAGGAGGAGCAGAAGAGTGTAAAGCTTTAAAAGTGAGGAGAAGAATGGAGTGTGAGATGCGGGATTTGATCGGAAGCCAGGAGAGGGATTTCATGAGGGGAGATGCTGAGACAGATCTAGGAAAGAGTAGAGTGATTCTGGCAGCAGCATTTAGGATAGATTGTAGGGGAGACAGGTGAGAGGCAGGAAGGCCAGACAGCAGGAGGTTACAGTAATCAAGACGGGAGAGAATGAGGGCCTGAGTCAGAGTTTTAGCAGTCGAACAACAGAGGAAAGGGCGTATCTTAGTTATATTGCGGAGGAAAAAGCGACAAGTTTTAGAAATATTTTGAATGTGAGGGGCGAATGTGAGAGAGGAGTCGAGTGTGACCCCTAGGCAGCGTGCTTGGGCTACTGGGTGAATGATTGTAGTTCCAACAGTAATGTGGAAGGAGGTAGTAGGGCCAGGTTTGGGAGGAAGTATATTTGAGGAAGCTCTGTTTTAGCCATGTTGAGTTTAAGGCATCGGAGGGCCATCCAGGATGATATAGCAGAGAGACATTCAGAAACTTTGGTTTGTACAGCAGGTGTAAGGTCAGGTGTTGAAAAGTATATTTGTGTGTCGTCGGCATAGAGGTGATAATTAAACCCAAAAGATGTTATTAGGTCACCTAGAGAGAGTGTGTACAGAGAAAAGAGAAGAGGTCCCAGGACAGAGCCCTGGGGTACCCCCACAGAGAGATCAATAGAGGAGGAGGAGGTGTTAGCAGAAGAGACACTAAAAGTACGATGGGAGAGGTAGGATGAGATCCAGGATAGAGCTTTGTTCCGAATACCTAGAGTATGGAGAATGTGGAGGAGAAGAGGGTGGTCCACGGTGTCAAATGCTGCAGAGAGGTCGAGTAATATGAGCAGAGTGTAATGACCTCTGTCTTTGGCAGCATGGAGGTCGTCAGTTATTTTGGTGAGGGCTGTTTCGGTGGAGTGAGCAGTGCGGAAGCCAGATTGTAGAGGGTCTAGGAGAGAATAGGTGTTGAGAAAATGGAGCAAGCGAGAGAATACAAGACGTTCAAGGAGTTTAGAGGCAAAAGGCAGGAGGGAGACAGGTCGATAGTTAGAAAGACAGGTAGGGTCAAGCTTGCTGTTTTTGAGTAATGGTATGACTGTTGCATGTTTGAAGGAGGATGGAAAGGTTCCAGAGCAGAGGGAGGAGTTAAAAATGTGTGTAAGCGTAGGGATTATAGTAGGAGCTAGAGGTTTTAGGAGATGGGAGGGAATGGGGTCAAGAGGGCAAGTGGTAGAGGGAGAAGAGGAGATCAACAGCGACACATCCTCCTCTGAGACAGTGGAAAAAGACTCAAGGAAGGCAGGAGGAGAGTTAGGAATGCCTTACCTTCACCGGCTTCACATCATTACCGCAATATACCCTTACGCTACACTATACACGCTCCTCTTACTCGTCCGACAACACAGCCCGCGCTTGCACTGGACTTCTGGCCCCATCATCGCTGGTACCGCTATTGTGCCAAAATTGGCGCCTTTCCGGCCAATATGCTATTCACCCCCCTCCATTGTCTCCCTTCCTTTCCCCCCTTCACGCAAAAAAATTCGAAAACCATCTCTGCTCTCCACAGAAACCACCAATATCCTCCACTCCACTATGCACACTCCCTCCACACTTACCCTTCCAAAATGGCCGCCTTCCACCACACTCTGTTATGCACCCCCACCCGCTCCCCGCTTACTTTTCAATGGTCCTCTGTCAAAATGGCGTTCCCGCACGCTCACCGTCTCCGCTTTCCGCCTCCCCCTGTTACACCTCAGAAATGCATTACCATCACCGGCATCACACCATTACCGCAATATACTCTTACCGCTACACTATACACGCTCTTCCCTCCCCTGCTCCTCTTACCCGTCCGACAACCCAGACCGCAAAATTGCCACATACCCCAATAACCACCTCCGCTATGCCTCCCCCTGTTACCTTCACCGGATTCACACTGGGAAATGAAGCGTTTAAGGGGGGGGGGGGAATCGGAGATGTGAACTGGGGGGGGGAAGCACAGCTCTGAACGGGGGGGGGAGAGAGTGGAAGGGAGTGGAGGAGAGGAGCGACAACATTACATCCCAGGCAACGCTGGATCTATCAGCTAGTTTATATATACATACAGCAATGTCTCCATCTGCCCCTCCCTCCCCCCCTTCCTCCACTCATGTTAAAAAATAGGTTGGGGGTGTAACAGGAGTGGTGAGGTGAACCCCAAGGTGTATTGCCTAATTAATGGTATTTAATTAATGTTATGTAATTAAATGGTATTAATGGAGTGCATCTACTAATGAGCTTCTAGCTAGAGAGAGGGTGTCAATACACCCTTCTCTCTATTTTTTGGAAAAATAAGTTGGAATCCCGTTTTATAAACATATTTTTTCTGTTTTGATACTTTCAGTAGAGATAATCTGAGCTATTAATATTTCTGTTTTGAAACTGGGCTATATCAGCCTTGTACAGAAGACCAGTGTACAGGGATAGTCAGCAAAGCATTGGATATTCAGACGCGGTGACTGTTCAGCTATTAGATAGATCATTCCTGGATGTGTTTATCAAAGCAAAGAAAAGTTTCCTTTGACGCGCTGCACTTACATGTAATAAAATAAACCCAAATTCTTCCATCTGGTGCAGATTGTTAGGCAGAGATGTTTATTCCACCTCAGAGCTGGCAGGTTTTCTGATGCTTAGAGGAGTGGAAGAATGAGGCTGAATAAGATACATCCCATTATACTGTGTGTGCAGGGAACTCCTTCCTGTAACACTCCACTAATTACAGACACACAATTACCACAATTACCTTTATAAAGTGATGCAAACAGACACAAAAAAATGAATGTGCCCGTTAGACTCTTATTTGTGACACATAGGAGGGAGGTGTGTGTCGTACTTGGGTTATTATAGTGATGTTAGGGTGGCATAAACTGTTTTATCAGATCAGCATATTGTATGTATTAGTAGTTCTAATGCAAGGTGGTGAATACAACTAAATGGAAGAATAACTAATTATTCTAAATAATTGGTTAGGTATAATTATGAATGGGATGTTCCAGCGCCATGATTTACATAACAATAGAAACACATCTTGGGATCTATTTACTAAAGTGTCTGGGCTGCAAAACAGGGGCAAAACCAGTGGGGAAAAGCCTCATATTTATGAAAGGGAAGGAATCCCATTGAAAACAACTGAAGATTTTCCTTTGATAGTTCTGGTGCAGTTTTTGCACTAGTTCTGCCTCAGTTTTGCAGCTGGAGCATGTTAGTGAATAAACCCCTTGAGTCTTCTCTAATTCCACATAACCCTCCTGCAGCTTATTACTAGTTATCCTTTAGCTTTAACATGGGTATAGAGGGAGGAGCATCTTCATTAGATGCAGCTACAGTTGTCAACCAGATGCTGAAAAATAATGTCGTTAAAAAATATTACTGTTAATAGAAACTAAATTCCGTGTCATTTTTAACAGCAACCAGTGAAATGCAAAAGTTCACGGACATCTTCAGCAAGATTATAAAAGTAAATCAAGGTAATGCCAAAGGAATAATCTCCAAAAGTATGTGCTCCCAATACTGATTTCTATATTCAGTGCAGAAAGCAAGTGTATGGCCACAAATAAAACAGTCAAAGCAGCCAATACATACAATCTAAATAAATCAGTCCACAGGGATTTCATATATCACCTTACAGTTACAGTTATAGAGATGTTAACACAATGAATCAAAGTCATCATAGACCTCCAATTAGTGGCTGCTCATACTGTAAGTTTCTCCTTATTACATTCACTGCTATACATATTGCTCCACAACAAATGAGATCACAAGGTTTAGATGAGCCTGAAATGTTCTGATGTTTTAAGTGATTCACACTATTAAATCTATAAGGAGAGACATGTTTTGGAATAACATGTTAACCAGTGAAATGTTATAAATACAGAGGTTTGTGTTTAGAAAAACAGAAAACCTTATTACAAACTGTTAGTATATGGTGGGAAGATACAAATAACTCCCTGCAGGTGCCACAGTTTATATGGAATCCTAGTTTGTGCTGCAAGGAGCAGGGATCTTTCTGCAGATCTAACACTATACAGATTGGAAAATGTACAGGGATCCCATTACAAGCCTCTGATAACCCAGGGCACATGTCTTAAACCCCCATCTCTATTATAGGAATCTTTAATAATCCCTAATAATGTGAGATATGGACCTAGTAAACTCTTTAATGAAACAGAGACATATGGTGCATCATTTTTGTCAGCTCATAGAAAATGTGCACCTCACTCATCTAGTGCCCAGTACATTGGGGAAATAGCTCATTCTATTCTTTGGCTTTCTGCGCTGTTAAATGCACTGAATGGAATTTTGATGATTTCCTTTTCCATCCTTAATCCAGATTTCAAGAAGATGTTGCGTGAAGGGGACATTGCAATTAAACCTGGTCGCAGCGCCAAAAAATGTGATAACTGCACGTGGGACAAATCCAGCAATGGAAATGTCATTGTGCCATACATCATGTCTTCTGGTTACAGTGAGTATCCATCTCTTCTATTGTGGGGTCTCCATTTTTTATTAGTAGCTCTTCATTTCTCGTCTCCAACTGTACTTATTGTTAATGGTTTCCTCTTCGTATCTCTTTTCTCCCAGATGACGCGGAAGTTTCCGTGATACGTGCAGCCATGCAGGAGTTTGAAACTGTGACCTGTGTGCGCTTTGTACCTTACACAACAGAGAAGAATGCCATCAACATTATATCTGCAGATGGGTATGTTCTAATCTTAGGGCGGGGATACTTCTGTATATGAACGGTAGGACTGATCATTATCTTGCTTTAGGTTTCTGAATTGCACAAAGTATCCAGTTTTTTTTACCTGATGTAAAGCAGCAGCAAAAACCTTCCAGACCTGTTTATTTGGAAGTAGCATTGTGTGTCCCCCTGGTCATGATTAATGGGGTGAGAGACCAGGAGCCTCAGATTGACCCTATGCATTTCGCCCTGGGTCCTCTGGGTATATTTTCAAAAGATTGTTGAGGGGCTTGGCCCTACTTGAATACCCCTCCACAAATGGCGGTAATAGCCACAGAAGCCGAGGAACGAGTATAGCTCCACGACATTCTCAATTCCATCGGCAGACACAATGTGTCCCACGTAGGTCACCGACGTTTGACAGAACCGACACTTGTCGAGTGATAGTTTCAGACCTTCTCGCTCCAGATGGTCCAGCACTTTTTGCAGCTGATCTTCATGCTCCTCTAAGGTCTTACCAAAGACGATAATATCGTCCAGGTAGACCAAACATTCCAGAGGATTCATGTCGCCAATAGTTTTCTCTATTAGACACTGAAAAGTGCAAGGGCTCTGCAGATGCCTTGGGGCATGAGTGTAAATTGATAGAAGCACATGGGACAGACAAAGGCAGTCTCCTCTTGGTCTTCTTCCTTCATCGGCACCTGGTAGTAGCCGGATCCAAGACACTGAACCATTGGCTCCTGGTTAGGGCATTGAGAATTTCTTTGATGCGGGGAAGGGTGTACTGGTCAGGTACGGTGTGGTTGTTCAGTGTCCGGTAGTCGACACACAGTCTCACTGACCCATTCTTCTTCCTCACCACCACTATGGGCGAGGCATAGGGACTCTGGGATTCAATCACTATCCCTGCTGACTCAATCTCTTGCAAGACGTCCCTTATGTCGTCCACATCTCTAGGGCGATGCGACGACAACGCTCCCGGAAGGGGGTGGTGTCACGGAGGCGAATGGTGTGTTGGACGTTTCGGCTGCAGCCCACAGCCATCTCACTCGTAGAGAATACGGCCAGACATTCTTACAACGTGGCCGTGAGTCGGTCTTTTCATTCAGCTGATAGATTTGACTTTTTGAAGTTGGATGTCAACACCTTGGATGAATCCGATGCCTCAGTGGTGTTCACTTGGGGCATATCCCCAATTTCTGGCCTGGGTCGAAAGCCATGGTAAACGGCGATATATTTTGGACATACACCTTAATTCTTCTGAGGATCTTGGAGGTCCATTCCCATACTTTGGGTACCAGCTTGTAGCCTCTCTGGGTATCTTCATATGGTGGTGCTTTCCAGGGAAAAGAGGTGATCCGCTTCGTCCCTGTCGGGGTAGCAGCACAATGCAGCCATGCGCTTCAACTCCCCCTGGTGGAATCTCTTTTAGTCCTGCTTGCAGGTTGAAGGATGGATGGCCAACGTATCCAGAGGAAGTTCGCCAGCTTCTCGCAGGTAGGCCCAGATCACTGCCCGCACTACATCGGTGTTAGTTCCCAGCATGATCGGAGCACTGGGAAATTCTCGGGGCATATCAATGCCTCCACATCCATAGTGGGCGATTTGCCGGTATTCCGTTGCAGTATCTCCATTGAAACCTTCACTACTCCATCAATGGGGTAATCTTCATTATCGAGTCCCCTCACTTTTATGTGTTCTGGCAACTGCAAGGGCCAGTGTTGAGATGTTGGTTTTAGAATCCCCGGTACACAGTGGTCACCTGTGATCCGGTATCCAGCAACACCAATGAATATACACCATCCACGATGACACGTAGGATGGCGGCTGGTCATACCCGACTGTAAGTGTCCAATGGTGGGGTTCCATCATTGGGGCTTGGGGCAGGAGAGTTTCCAGAAGCCAGTGAAGGGGGTTTGGCCAATGTGGTAGGTGTTTCGGCCGTATGAACTCCGCAGATCATTACACTAGGGTGGAAGTTCTTAGTTGGAGTTTTTTACTTTTTGTCATTGGGGCATTCTTTGTAGAAGTGACCCATCTGACCGCAACCGTAACAGATGAAGCCACTGTTGTCAGTGCGGGCTTTGTAGGTAGGGGATACTTGTCACGGGAGATCAAGTTCTACAAAACCTTTTTATAACCTGGATCATTTGATTGAGCAAAACAAGATGGTAAAATAAATGGTAATTTATTTCTTATATGAGACAATGTTACACAATTCAAGATTAACACACTTACTGGGGATGGGGCTAACAAATTAAGTCGTTTCTGGAACAAAATTCGTTCAGATCACTTTTATAGAGCACTTCCAATGACCGGTAGTTACTCACAAAAAGTCCTGGACATCATTTACTTCGCCGCTGTTGGTGTGGCGCTTGGAATTTGCTTACAATCTTGGAATCTTGGAAAACTTGGAAAACTGACAAATCTGAGCTGTGTCAGAATTTTTAAAACCTCTTGTATTATTTATTTATTTATTTATTTATTTATAAAATATTTTACCAGGAAGTAATACATTGAGAGTTACCTCTCGTTTTCAAGTATGTCCTGGGCACAGAGTAAAACAAATAATACATGGTTACAAATACAGTTACATAAATGAACAAGGTATACATTTATATACAAGACATTGCATGCACAGTTAAAGAAAATATATATTATGAGCTTATGAAACAGTTACAGACCAGATTAAAGTGTGAGACAGCCTTAGATTTGAAAGAACTTAAGCTGGTGGTGGATGTGAGAGTCTCTGGTAGGTTGTTCCAGTTTTGGGGTGCACGGAAGGAGAAGGAGGAACGTCCGGATACTTTGTTGAGTCTTGGGACCATGAATAGTCTTTTGGAGTCTGATCTCAGGTGATAGGTACTGCATGTGGTAGGGGTGAGGAGCTTGTTCAGGTAGCTGGGTAGCTTGCCCAGAAAGTATTTGAGGGTGAGACAGGAAAGGTGAACTTGTATGCCTTTCCAGAAACCCTGCAGCCCAATCAAAAAACCTTAGCAACTTTCCTAGCAACCAATCTGAGACAATCAGACAGGGTTTCCCACCCCTGAGTCTTTTCCAGGGGCAGGTGACATATTTCTCTCTGCCCCTTCGCCCCCCACGGTGCGAGGCTCCACAGATTCTGCATCTTGGGCAAAGGGTGTGATGTTGCCTTGTGTCAGGCCAGGATAGGGGTGCTCCAGAATAATGGCAGGGCCCCATCTGGCCTAACACCTGGGCACCTCTGAGTCCTTTCAAGTATGGCCCTTGGACAGACACAGTGGCGCCAAGCCTGGTAGCCATCTGTGCCTTCCGGAATCCATGACTTAGAAAGCCTTCAGCTCATATACAGGTCAGCAATATCTATACGTATTAAACTATTCCCGTTCAATAAAAGATGTGGTGTCCTGTCTTCTACGTGCAAAAAGTTATGTGTTCCTATTCTGGTGTCATGAATGGAGTGAGTGTAAATATTCCCTACAAATCACTAGCCTCATTCCTGGCACACATGAGAAAAATACTTTTAAACTTTTTAAAACACTGCAAATATGCTCAGCTTTTTAACCTTAGCTCGAGCACCTTCCTGAACCCCTATTCTAGGTTCAGGATACCTGGGCATGTATGTGGGTACTTCTGCTATACTGGAGAATCCCTGCTATACTACCTGCAGATATATTTTAACCCCTTCATATCCGTTAACCTTGTTTGAAAGATGCTGCAGCAGGGACTGTGGCGGTAAGTCGTAAGAGCGTTTCCAGGGTCCGAGTTTGTCGGAGTAATGCGCTTAGCTGTATCTGAAGATATCACTCAATCTCCGGATACAACTGTTGGGGTATCCCATAACTCCGGAACCCCTCTACATAGACACATTCTGCAAAGACTTTCTCCGCCAAACCCACCCTAAAACTTACAGCCTAGAAATCTCCCGATCCCAGCATCTCCGGAAAGGCAAAAAGTCACAGAAATCTTTCATGTCGCAGAATTAGAATACAGTTGCAGTAATACATTCTCGACATCTGGGTCCCAGAGCTTACAGTCTAAGACCCAAACACACGAGTCAGGGTTAACCAAGTGGGCTTGACCTTTATTATAATAACTAAAAAAGGGATTGGCACGAAACAGCAGAGTCCCAAAAATAAGCACCACCAGCTCACCAGTTGAATGAAAAAGTTAAAAAAGTTTATTAAACTACATAAAAAACACAAAAACAAACATAACAAAACAGGAAAAAACCTCCCACCCGTTTCAGGCTCTAAAAGCCCTTTCTGAAGGAGTGTGGTTGGGACTGTGTGATAAGCACTCTAATATAGTCCCTCCCGTGTACTCAGAATGCAGCTGACGGTAATTATAGTTAATTGTAATCACCCCTGTTGCTATGACAATTTGAATCAAAGAATGTATATACAATCTAAACCATTGATTTTAAATATAGATCCATGTTGAAAGAATATATGATCTATCAACATGGTTAACTGATCATGTTATATATACAATGCTTTCCAGACCTGAAATATCCAAAAAACAGAAAATATTAATATATGGTAAACAGGTCAGAAGAAAAAAAGGAAAAACTTTGCAATAGATTAAATATAACAAATTCGTAATATCCATAAAAGAAAAACTTTTTGTCAAAAGCAACAGATGTAATACATCAAAGGACATATTAAGGCTGAAGAAAAGCTCAATATATTGTGTTAGCCAAGAAAGATGGCAAAATACAACGTTTGAATAGTAATATCACATCTTATAACATTTCATAAGATGGAATCACAAAACCAATATATAAGTATAACCACTAGAAAGGAATATCATTGTTAAGCAAATCTGCTACACTACCGACACACTTTATTGAAGTGTGGTCGGTACCGCAAGCCGGGAAATCTCCCGGCTTGCTAGTGGCCGCCCCTCGGCGTGCCGCGCGTCATAGACGCGCGGTCACGCGTCATCGGGAGCGTGCGCCCCCTGCACGCGTGTCCAGGGGCTCCCCGAGGGAGCCCTGGTGTCCCGCGATCGCGGGACAGCGGCAGGGGGTTCCGGGGGACCCGGCGGACCCGGCAGCGGTAGGGAGAGCGCCCCGATCGGAGGGCGCTCTTCCGCTGCTTCGCCGCGCGCCCGTCACACTCGGGCGCGCGCCAGGCTACTGCTGCGGCACAGAACGGGCAAATGCTCGAATAAACTGTGCCGCAGCAGTATATCCCATGTATACATCCAAACATTGGTAGGATGTATTATACCCATAAGGGATCAAGTAATGTAAAATGAAAAGGAACAGAGCTTGGATAGAATTTAATAGGAACAAGATAACACATTGAATCCTCAAAGATAGTACTTCAGGTCCCATTCTGTATTTAATCCCTTAGGGATTAGTGTATCCAATGTAAAAATCCAATGGGCCTCTCTGCGGTAAAGAGTATTAACTCTATCTCCACCCCTGTATTGGATCTGAACATGTTCGATACCAATACATTGACCTTTATTATAAGCCTGGTTAACCCCTTCACGTCACATCCTCCTGGCAGGGCCTGTGCTGCGTTAGTGCCTGCGGGGCGTTTTCTAAACAGATTTCTTGTTTTGTGAACAGTAGTACGACACTCCACCAATAGGCGGTGTCATATTTCCGGCCAATGACTTTGGCATCACTTAGCCCAGGAGATTGCCTCACTTGATCACGGACGGTATACATGGACGACAGGGCGGACACTCCTCCTACTGCGACCACGTGTCACGGTGATTCTTTGAACTCTAAGACCCAGTCATGAACCTGCTGCTTTGTGGGCGTAAACATGGCGTGGTTCACGTCTTAGCAATTTGACTGCTGTGTAGGGCACCCATGGGCTGAGATGTCAGCAGCGCCTCCACATGTAGCACACTTTCTCCCACCCCCTGGGAGATGTGTGGCTACGGTGTATAGGTGCGGTGCAATACGTGTGACTCACAGGAAACCCGAGCCTCCGCTTGCTGGGAACCTGGGGTGTACCTGAGTGATGCTCGTTAGCGCCTCCACCTATATGGGATTCTATAGTGTAGAATGATCCTATAACAGGACACATAAGAAGTAGTATACACGTGGTATAACAGAACAGTTTTACTACATATAGCTAATATGGTTACAGCATACCCACCAGGCCACGCACGGTCGTAACCTCGAACGCTAGTACTGTCCCCCAAAGTACCTAGGTGCCCTTGGGTAGCCAACCAACCCGATGTCCACAAAGTAACCCAATGTATGGTAAAGCACTGCCCCACTGGCCAGTGTAGTGTTGGTGCACTTGTGGTGTGAGGTACCTGCCGGGTGCATCCGCATTCGGGCGTGCTGCTGCTGTGTGATGGGATCCATGGATCCAAGACGGTGACCATGCAGCCTCCACCTCTACGGTGGGTGGTGTCCCCCGTGGACGGTGACACCATGGAGAGAGTCCCTCAGGGGCAGATGTCTGGTCCCAGACACCGGAGGTCCAGGATGCAGCCGATTCCTGGCTTGTCCCTATCCTTGTGCTACTGAGTCAGCGTCCCAATCTTATAAGCCTGTACCTATTGCAGCCACAAACTGACAGGGAAGTCGGAGCCTAGCTGAGGCCTATGAGGGGGTCTCTGGCCTTGTGCAGATGCCACAGTGGTCTCCTTTGCCCGAGAAATGTATCCCTGTTTGAGCAGGGGATTTGGCCCACCCTATTGGTTCTATTGCAACCCGTGAATGCAGCCCCTGGGGCTTGCTGGGGATTGTAGTTCCCCATGCGGAGCCTATAAGCAATGGCCTTCACTCTGCCTGAGCTACTGCACATGCACAAAGCCCTGTACTGGCTATCGCAACTCCCGGCACCTCTCTGCGCATGCGCAACTGTACTGCGCATGCGTGGCCAATCACAAGATGGCAGCGCCCTGCAAAGGCAGCCTCCAGTGAGCCTGTCAAAACACCACTGGCCGCAGCACTCCCCCGCAACCGGCGGACACCGCAACGGTAAGAGAGCAGAGTCAGGAGGACATGGGGTAGCCCAGAGGGGGACCCTGGCTATATTATAGTAATGGAAAAATGGGAAAGAATCTGATTGAATTAAAATGCAATTTGTTAAAAAAAATTAAAGTTGTGTATGAAATCGAACCTTATGTATTTTATTCTTCCATTCGTCATACCGTATATTTTTTCCAGGTGCTGGTCCTTCACAGGGAGGTCAGGTGGTATTCAGGATGTGTCTATAGGAGTAGGCTGCATGGTTAAAGGAATTATCCAACATGAGTTAAACCATGTTCTTGGATTTGTCCACGAACATAGCAGAAGTGACCGGGATTACTATGTTACTATCAAGGAACAATACATCTCACCAGGTAAGCTGCAATGAGTATTTTATCATGGTGCTGAAAGTTACTAAATTAAATAAATAATGGCCTTTGTTTAATAAGCAGTGCTATTCCATGAGACAGCTTCCGGTGCTTGAAGACACCATATGGCCCATACAAGTTAAGAGATCAGAAGGTGTCTTCCGGCACAGGAAGGTGTATTATGGAATAGCACTTACGAAATATGGCCCTGTGTACTTCGGTGTCAGTTAACATAGACACAATAGATAGTCCTTAGGCATGTTCAAGAAACCAAAAATATAAATGTATTTGCTTTTTCAACCCTTCATAGGAGATCTCAGCAACTTTAATATACATGACTCGAATAATATGGGACTGGAATATGACTATGAGTCTGTAATGCACTGTGCAAGGTAAAACCCCACACACTCTAGAGTCAGCTGTGAAAGATTGTCTGATTTTTGTAAACTGTTTGCGTATGTGATCAATTAAAGAATGTTATTTATGAACTTTTCTGTGTCTTCCCATCACATCACTGTACCAATAAGTTATTAATTTCATGTTGGTAATTTACCATTTCCCAGTTGGTTTGGTTAACATTACGTTGCTCCGCAGAACCACATACACATCAATATATTCTCACACGATTTCTCTGTCCCAGGAATACATTCAGTAATACATCTGGAAAAGATACCATAGTACCCAAGCCTGATCCATCTGTACAAATTGGACAGAATTATGGACTGAGCTCGCTGGACATCTCCAAAATTAACAAGCTGTATCAGTGTGGTAAGGTTTCCATGAGCTCGGGCCTCCGACAGGGGGGAAGAGCCAGGACAGGTGTAATGGGCTGGTGGCTGTGGGGGCCCGGGCAGTGCTGCAAGTTGGACCCCACCTCTGACCGGGCCCAGCTGCTGGTTCTCTCGCCACCAGACCCTGGCTCTCCCCCAGCTTCGGGCCTCCCTCACTTTATCCCACGCCGAGCTTGTAAAGCTGGTGCACGCCGGGCCTGTCTGATGTTGGCGCACACCGGAAGCAATCTGGACTCAGTGTCCTTCCTGCACCGGCATGAGAGAGATGCCCGGAGCATGCCAGTAGCTCGGCTTGGAACAGAGTTTGAGAGGCCTGCATCTGGGGGAGAAAGAGGACCAACAGCCGGGCCTGGCCAGAGGTCGGGACCAAATTGCAGCACCGGCCATCCGGAACCCCCTGGGTTGGGGGGCGGGGGGTATATGTATTTTTGGGGTGCATGGGGTTCTTTTATATTTATTTGGGGGTGGAGGATTTTTTTTGGTATGTATTTTGTGGGGGATTGTCTGAGTCGGGCAAGGAGGGAATGAGTATGAGGAGGGGGGATTGAGTGAGAGTTGGGTAATTAATGTAAGGGGGGAAGAGAAGGAGAGAGATAGAGGGGAGAGAAATACATAGTAAGAGGGGGGAATAGAGGGGGCTCATGAGGTGTGAAATAGGGGGGTCTCACAAGACCACTGACATGGGGGGCGGGGGGAACTGGTCATAACGATGGTCCTGGGTCCAAGAAAATATGTCTGCAACCCTGCCATGAGCTGAGTGTTAGATACTGAGGTTGTGAAGGAGAAAGCTTAAATACTGAGTCTTGTTTTTAATTAAAATTATGACTACTTTATTTCTTGATTCTGATGGAATTTGAAGTAGGAAGAATGATTAAAGAGATCAGTGTGGGAACATTTATGAGCGATGTACTTGTGCTAATATTACAATTCCTGACTACCTCCCTTCAGATATCTGTGGGTCTTTGCTCCATCATTCCAGTGGAACTGTGATCTCACCCAATTACCCCTATGGATACCCGGAAAAGGCCAACTGTGTCTGGCTGATACGGACCCCATATGATCAGGTAACTTATCCATGGGAGTAATGCAAAATCTGAGGCACAAACACGGCACCCGGTACTAATTTGATACAACTACAATGAACCAGAATGGCTCTACTTTTGCCTCACTCATAGTCCAATATTTAATAAGCTTTGCAATGCCATTGAACACCTCACAGTGCTGTAAATCACTATTCAAGTGAACGGGCTGTAAGGCGTCTTAATAAATAGGGGACGTCATGTAATATATTATCTAAAATTGGGCTCTTAGAAACTGAAAACATTTGACAAAAGTATCAAAACAATACAAATGATGTTAGAGGCGTTTACTTCCTGAGAGTAATATGTACTGTAACCCACAACTCAAACACAAGACATAAGTAACCAGGTGACAAAGCTATAGGGGCCTATGCACTAAGCAGTGAGATTTTGCGCCGGCTTGAAATTTATTAGCTTGGCCAATAAAATGTGAAGCCAGAGGCGCGATTCACTAAGAAGTTCAGCGCGTTCTGGCTCGGCCGCGCTGCAATCTGCCCGACCGTGCGTGCTCTTTTGATCCCCCTGCTGTCGGCCTTAAACGTGTTAAGCGCGATAGCTGATAGAAAAAAAAACTGCATGGAGGCGCCGCGTCTCCACGCGCGGCTCTTACAGGCGATCGCGCAGCATAAATATACATTTAATAATAGTGTAGATAAGCAGGGGGTGTCCTGAGCTGGAGCGCATTGGTTTCAGCCTCGGTGACCCCCTGCTTCATTAGATACAGGACCAGATATGGGGTGCCGGTATCTCCTCCATTATTTACATGTCACGCGTCACGCGACGTGGACGCTTTAAAAATGGCGGCGACACTGGCATCCGATGCTCATACCGGGGCTTGTAACTCGGGAAGCAGGAGGTCCCTGAGCCAGAAATCAAAGCAGTTCAGCTCAGGAGACCCCCGGCTTCCGCACACTATTAAAAAAATGCCGCTTCATTACCTTAGCGGCTATCCGCTAAGGCAATGAAGGGGTTGCCCCCAATAAACATTGCAATACACAACCCACCCACCCCTTGTGCCCCCAACAACTCTTATCCCCCCTAACATACATCAAATATCTTTATTTATTTTTTTATGCACAGGAATTGTACTATAGGTGTCTGGGGGTGCCCGCTGGCCTGCGGTACCAATTCTGTGCCCAAAAAAATACATCAATAAATACTTTTAAATAAATACACCCCCCTAAGACATACAGTACAATAATTGGCAAAATTACTATTACCCAGATATGGATAATAGTGCATTTGCCCATTTAAAATACATTAAGCAGCAGAAATAAAGTTAATAAATCTTGCACTCATCCCTGCCAGGCTGCCACGATGAAGGCCGTCCTCATCCTCATCACCATCCATGTCCTCCGTTACCACAAACAATACAGAACAATAAAAAAAGACAATCTAATGTCCCCTAACCCCTTAATCACCTTAGCGGATTTTAACTGCTATAGTAATTAAGGGGTTAACCCACCCTCCCCCACTACCCACCTAGTAGGCCTAACCACCCATCCTTGGGGATAATACCCCCTTCATCCACCCCCACTACCCACAATAAAAAATATATGCACACAACAGACCCACCACCCCCCTTCTAAATTTTGTCATGTTTTTTTGGGGCCTATAAAGTGGGTGGTTGGTCTGTTTTTTGCCTGATCGTAAGAGCTTTTTTTTTACTTTTAAATTTTTCCAGAAAAAAAGCCATTTAAGACCGCAAACTCACTGTTATCACAGCTTAGTGAATCGCACTGAGCACAATATCACGTTCTTAAAGCACTTATCGGTCTTAAAAGCAGTTATCACTGCTTAGTGCATAGGCCCCATAGTCTGTTTACTTTGTGCTTCTTACATATAAAAAGTTGCTTCCATAAAAGCATGTGTTACTGTAAGTTAAAGTTATGGTAATGTCCAGTTATGGTTCACTGACTCGTCTGATTTGCCCTCACCCTGCATCTCAAATGATTTCCCAACCTGTAACTTTACGTTTAACCAAAGTGGGTGAATAATGGTACTGTACGTACCAAATAATATTTGGAAGTCAGTTACCCTTATCTGAAGTTTAACATTTCCTGCTTTAATAGCAAACCATAACACTACCATCCCGTAGCTTTTTTATCCCCTACACAGCAATGGGGTTCTGGGGGTCTCTGGCCAGGTAAGAGTTAATAATTAGAATTATTATAAAGTCAACTTCACTTGATAGAGAAGTTAACATTCTGCTTGTTACTCATATAAATCAAGTGCTTTAAAAACCACATTGAATTCCTATGTTATTAATATTTCCAGGTTTCCTTGAAGTTTGACGCCTTTTATGTGCAGTCTTCTCCAAAATGTGTCTCTGACTACATTAAGATTTATGATGGAGCAAGTAAGACATCCCCTGTGTTACTGGACAGGACTTGTGGGGCTGCAAAGATCCCCCGACTAATCTCCTCCACAAACCTGATGCTGATTGAGTTTGTCAGTGATGGGGCAGTTACAGCGACTGGCTTCAAAGCTACATACAGCACAGGTACATTTAAGTGTCCATGAACACTCTCCTACAGTCTCTGTATGTTCTTCCTATTTACCACTTAGATTGCAAACTCTTCTGGGTAGCGACTCCAATTCCTAATGTTACTCTAATGTCTGAAGCGCTTATTCCCATTATGTTATATTATTATGTCACGTGTATTACTGCTGTGAAGCGCTATGTACATAGATGGCGCTATATAAATAAAGATATATATACATACATACATACATATATACATACTGTACATGAAGCCTTTCTGTTGACAGAAATGATGACCACTGACCTCCTGTTCTACATATTTGGGCCTATGCAAAGAGCTCTGATTAAAAAATTTGCGGCGTTATTTTAATCTTCATTTTTTTTCGTGTTGGTATCACGGTATGCAGAAAGGTCCGAATAGCAGTGATAACAACAGTTGCAGAAATGGCGAGTACCTGCCAGCGAGATGATCGGCCCGCCGATAAGGGCTTACCTGGCGAGTTCCAGCCGTCTCTCCCTGCGCAAATCTCGCCTAACATTTTTTTTTTAATTTAATTTTTATTAATAGTGTAGATGAGCAGGGGGTCTCCGGAGCAGAACCACGTTGATTTGAGGTCCGGGGACCCCCTGCTTCCCGAGATACAGGCCCTGTTATGGGGTGTCGGTATCTCATATGGATTTTTTTCCCACGGTCACGTGACGCAGGACATTTAAATGCATAGGAGATACTGTACTGTAATGGGCAAAATAACTATTATCCAGATATGGATAATACACTATTTGCCCATAATTAAACACAACATTAGCCAGCATCATAAATAAAGTAAATAAAATCCATTCTACTTAGCACTGGCAATGAGAAGGGCATCCTCATCAGCAAACTGCAGGTCCATGTCCTCCAATGTCAGCAAGAATACATAATAAATACAATCTAATGTCCCCTAGCCCCTTAATCACCTTATGGGGTTACCCCATCCTGCCCCGCTACCCAACCGAGAGGCCTAACCGCCCATCCCGGGCCCACTATACCCACCCTTCACCCATTCATTGGTACAGTGGCTACATCATACTCATATAATATGGGCATGATTTAACCACTATACCAAGATATGTTGAGGGAATCTAAATAAAAGGACCAAATAATAAACATTACAATGCAAAATCAAACAAATAACATAGCCATATCAAACACATTACATAGTGAAATCACACATATTACATAGCCATATAAACACATTATCAATGCTAATAAAACAATTGAATGATACAGTGGGTACATCATGCCTATACAGTATAATATAAGCATGATTTATGCCAGTCAATGGTCAACTTTTAAAAAAAAACAATCACAGTCTCCTATGTATTCCAAATAATTTTGAATTTAGCGCCAACTTCTCGGAGCTTACTGAATAGCAGTAGGCACTTTTGGCGAGAACCTGGCGAAACGGACTTATCTGAACTCTCAGCATAGGCCCCAATATCTCTGTCCTGCCTGATCTTGCCCACTGACACTTACTGATACAGTATGTCTCAATACTTTTCTGAAAACTAGCAAGATATATAGGATTAAATTGATATTGGGGCATACATAGAGAAGGATAGTTGCTATGGCTGTAAAATTAAATTAGTGTCTTTGGGGCAGGTATTTATTGTGTCTGTAATTGTGTATTCGATGTTCTGTGCTGGGTACATTTTCGTGCTATGTACAAAAATAGATGTAAAATGTTAAATTTTTCAAATAAACGTGCAACACTAGTTTATGCCAAACTCTTCATTTAACGTACAGATATCAGAGCACATAGGAAGTGGCAGTTATATTACTCTACGTTATCTGGATGGGATACTTGTTCAGGATGAATATCACGTTATATTGTTCTAGAATTGTGTTTGGAAGCGTCTTACCTCCCATTCCACCGGAAATCATGGATTTGGTTTTATTACGTGTGGGCCTTACTGTGAACTAAAATGGGCCAAGAGGGTTAACTTATGGTTTTATATGATCCTATTACTATTGAGTTGTTTAGCTAACAAAAGAAGAGAAAAGAAAGAATCCCTTTGAATGCACTCAGAACTATAAGTTATGAAATGATAATACTTTATTCAAAAACATAAATATAAAATGGAGTTCATAGTGTGGTAAGTATGTCTGTGGCCAATCATAAATAACGTAGGCACCTATAAATAATCTGCACACATATGCAGAGCAGATTCGTGACCACAATGAGTCGAAGTTACAAATGGGTGTACAGAATGGCCATACATCGGCGTATATAGCGGATATATGATCCGGACTGGTGTCCGTATTTGCAAACGTATACACCAGTCTGGATCATATCGGTTATATACTGTTGCGGCCGGGCTGAGTCTAATGCGGCTGCCCCCGCAGTTTAAAAATAGCGCGGGCGGCGCGCGGCAGTCATCGGCCGAAAACCGGGCGCTTTCAATAGTAAGCGCCATTAGCGCCCCGCGGGAAACTCCGTTTTTAAACGGAGAACAGACCCGTGGCTAGCCCGCTATGCACCCGGCGAACATTAGATTCAGCCCGGCCGCATCAGTATGCAGGTGTATGGCTATCTAAATTCGCCTCCGGTATATGCGCCTATGTCGGGCCATTTAAGTCTGGTATCTAAAGTTAAATGTGGCCTGTTGTGACTACTGCTGCGGCACAGTTTATTCGAGCATTTGCCCGTTCTGTGCCGCAGCAGTAGCCTGGCGCGCGCCCGAGAGTGACGGGCGTGCGCCGAAGCAGCGGAAGAGCGCCCTCCGATCGGGGCACTCTCCCTACCGCTGCCGGGTCCGCCGGGTCCCCCGGAACCCCCTGCCGCTGTCCCGCGATCGCGGGACACCAGGGCTCCCTCGGGGAGCCCCTGGACGCGCGTGCAGGGGGCGCACGCTCCCGAAGACGCGTGACCGCGCGTCTATGACGCGCGGCACGCCGAGGGGCGGCCACTAGCAAGCCGGGAAATCTCCCGGCTTGCGGATCTGGCCGCAGTGTAATAAACTGTGTCGCCAGTGTAATAGAGTATTCAATCTCCCGGCATACACGCGGGCATATGGTTATCCAAGCCCGGTACTAATTCTGGGTATGACTTGCTCCAATTAACAGAGAAATTACCTTTAAACGGGTTAAATACCCGTTATCGCTATTGGTATGTACGGGGACCCTTTGTGCATATGGTAGCATTTGTATATATGTACATCTGGTTGGCCGGGTATATATTACTAAACTGACAACTAGCGTTTCCTCCATACGTGGAGTCGAGGAGTTACGGAACTCACTATCTGTTTTATACACTAGTATAGTGTCCTCGATGCCGCTGTCACGCGACTGCAGTGGTTGTGACACCGAAGGATTGATGCTACTATTGAATAGTAGAGGTACTGCAATGTGGAGAAGCCCATTACAAAATAAAACAAAGAGAATATATGCTGCTTATTCTGCTGCTGCTAGTAATCACCTCCCAGCATCTAGGTGCATTACTCATTTTAAAAAAATTACGCAACAACACAGAAATAAAATTAATAACATATCAGGGGCAATGTATAAAGAATAGTTTTTTTTAAGTAATCGAAAGAGTGCATGGCATTTTGTAAGGGTTCCAGTCCAGGGTTTTTCTGGAACTTACCCTTACGTGGCTGTTGTGGCCATCTCGGTTCCTGGCAAATCTCTCCCTGGACTTAGTAATTGGCTGCACCTGTTCCTGAGCCTGCCTTGTTCCTGCCTACTGTGCAGCCCTGCATCTGTTTGGCTCGCACTGCTATTTAGGGTCAGCCTCTTAAACAAAGACGTGGCTGAGCTTAATCCTTTTGTGACCTGTGCTTTGCTTTGCCTTCCATGTTTCCTGAGGCCTTCCCTGTTTCCTGAGGCCTTCCCTCTTTCTGAAGCCTTTCCCTTTCCCCTCTTCACTGTTTCCTGCGGCCTTCCCTATTGCTGAGGCCTTCCCTATTTCTGAAGCCTTCCCTGTTCCTTTGGCTTTCCTGGTGCTGACTCCAGATAGCGACCCCTACTTTCCGTAGTTCTCCACTCTTCGACATGGCTTGCTCTGTTACTGTGCTGCTCTCTCCTAACTGTAATTAGTTGGACCCAATTATTAGATTTATGGTACATACTTCTGTGCAGAAAGCAGATCTCACTATTAGATTACTTAAAAAATATATAAATAATCGTTGTGGAAAAAATTATACAAATATCCCAGGTACCTGCCGAGTTCTTTAACTGAAAGGATATAACATGCCTGATCTGTAAAACCTGTAATGACACTAATCCTCATTTATTTGTATCTGCTGCAGAGCCTTTAAAAAGAAATTGAATGGACTGGATCAGAGATGCAGAATGAGGTGGCTGACATAATGCTGGTACCGTGGAATAAAAGAAAAGATACATTATACAATGCGCCTCTTCTTACCTATATATTGTTTACATTTTGATTAATGTATTATCCGTTTTAATCAAATAACGTCTGTCGTCCACAAGAGCTCTTGAGACCTCACAAGTCTCTTGTTCTTTTATAGTAATCAAGAGAAAACTCGCATATCACAATAAACCTACAACTTTCCAGAGCCAACATGGTTCCTGCAATTTAGCGTTCAGCAAACTGTGCTTTTTTATTTAGTATTCCTGACATCATGACAACTTCATTACTTGTTTGATCCTATATATCATTTACATTATGTGACATCATTGAATATATACAAAGATAAGTTAATGATACTAGGTAATTAAGTCACAAGGAGGTTGTGCTTATATGGGAGAAATCCCAAGTGTGTAACAAAGAATGAGGATCTTCTGCGTTGTGCAATTAGCTCATGTAATGTTCACTTGTGGAAGGAATAAACCGAACCTACAGTCTCCTATTCTACTTAACCCCTATATGGCCATACAAATTATAAATGATTCCATATGGTTATAACCCCTTAATGTTTAATTTGATCAATATTAATGTTAGAAATGATTATCAAAAGCAAAATACTCATTTCCATTTCTTTACTGTATTAAAATCACAAACCTTGTTTCTGATCATTTTTATTTTGCAAAGAACAAGGCCAAGGTGTTTCAAAAATACATTCAGTAAATATTTTGCATGAGGAAATTTGTAATGAAGTCACTTCGTAGTCACACCTCACATTCTCTGTACATTACTATGCATATTAAGTTTAATTTCTATAACAATAATCATTTAACTGCAATGACCTCCAATATCACAGAAGTTGTTAAGTGGGAGGGGAGACAGAGTTGTGGAGTTCGAGGACCATTACCTCACTGGGGGTCCATTCCTTTAGTTGGGAGGAGGAGCCATGGTTGGCCAGGCCCATTCCTCCACCCCGCTGCCTGCCCCCCTGTAGGGAGTCCTGCCGACAGCATATTCAATCGGACTTGGTTGTAGAATTATAGTGTTGGATTTTTTGACCAGCCAGAGTGCCAAGCACAACAATAATAAAGAACACACCTTTATCACTCATGATGCATCTCTGCTTAATGTCCTCACATTAGATTATTTGTCAGAATAATTCAAGATCCTTTCATGTGTCCTGTCCAACAAACTAGAATTGGTATAAATAGGCTTCTATATGCCCCATGTAAATACTAGTAACTATGTCTTATGTGTGTACTGTATGTATGTCTTTATTTATATAGCAAAAAGCAAAGGGAATGCTGCACACCACAAGCTAAACAAAAGATACTTGCTGTTACCGGTGTTCCTGGAACAGGGGAGTTCCTCACAATGACAAACTCCAAAGTAAGCAAAAAAGGAGAAGGTTCCAGGGCACTGCGGATTTCAAAAGAATTTATTGAACAGGCACAACGTTTCAACCACCAAGCGTGGTCTTTCTCAAGTGGAGACACTTGAGAAAGACCACGCTTGGTGGTTGAAACGTTGTGCCTGTTCAATAAATTCTTTTGAAATCCGCAGTGCCCTCGAACCTTCTCCTTTTTTTTTTTTAAATTTATATAGCGCCATTAGTGTACATAGCGCCTCACAGCAGTAATACACAAGACAATCATATAAATAACAAATAATACAAATAACAGATCATGGGAATAAGTGCTTCAGACATTTACAGTAACATTTAGGAAAAGGAGTCCCTGTTAGAGGAGCTTACAATCTAATTGCTAGGTAGAAAGAACGTACAGAGACAGTAGGAGGGAATTCTGGTAAGTGCATCTGCAGGGGGCCAAGTTTTATGTATCATGTGTCTACTATTATCCACAGTGCTATTCATATGCTTCTTTAAGCAAGTGTGTCTTAAGGTGGGTCTTAAAGGTGGATAGAGAGGGTGCTAGTCGAGTTTTGAGGGGAAGGGCATTCCAGAGGTGTGGGGCAGTCAGTGAGAAAGGTTTAAGGTGGGAGAGGGCTTTAGATACAAAGGGGGTTGTTGCAGGTTACATGCAACC
Organism: Ascaphus truei; assembly: GCF_040206685.1. NCBI lineage: Eukaryota > Metazoa > Chordata > Amphibia > Anura > Ascaphidae > Ascaphus > Ascaphus truei. The sequence continues at coordinate 28,344,227 of NC_134489.1, forward strand.
ACACACGCGGGTTTTCTTGATAAGGCTTATTTATTGAGCCTTAAAAACATACAGCACACAAAAACAAAATAGCTTCTCTTCAGCATACAAAAACAAAATAGCTTCTCTTCAGCAGACAAAAATAAAATAGCTTCTCTTCAGTATAGAAAACAAGACAGCTTCTCTTCAGCATGCAGGACACAGACAGTTATCACACATGTACTTTGAAAAACAGACCTTATAGCAGTAATCTCTTCAGTAGTTCAGTCCTATCTCCTGACCAGCTAGCTTGCAAGTGTGTGCAGCCTGGGGTTTTTAAAACACCTTGATTATGCAACTGGGGTCAAACTAATTAAGCAGCCCTTCTCAACTGAAACTTAACCTCGTCACTGCTGCACTGCAAGCCTAAACATAGGTTTGCCAGGTATATTGCTGATGACGTTCATTCACCCTGTCACAGGGGTAGAGAGAAGACATCCTTGAGCAGAACGCAATCGTCGGGATGGAGCATAGCAATAAATTAGGGCTTTGATGTAAGGAGGGGCAGAAGAGTGTAAAGCTTTAAAAGTGAGGAGGAGATGAATAACATGTATCTATGTCCAAAACACCACAATAATAAAAAATCTGTTATTCCAAAACATAAGAATACCATTCAATAAACACCTAGCCAAGCAAACTATTCAAGAAATAAAACCATGAGCCAAACGAGCAATTCAATACATAAAATCACTAGCCAACAAATCAATTGCTCTTTTGGAGATAGATAAATGTTATGATGTGGCTTACTATTAGGCTTTTTAGTTCTTTTATTGTTGGGGTGTTTAGGTGCTTGTGTATATATTTTATTATTGTGTTTTTTTGGCCTTAATGCTTTTTGATTAGGGTGAATCTTGGCTGCTATAGTGGCTTATCATGCCCATATTATATGGATATGATGTACCACTATGCCAATCAATGGTTACAGGGTGGGTATAGTGGTCCCGGGGTGGGTGGTTAGGCCTCCCGGGTGGGTAGCGGGAGATGGAGGTTAACCCCTTAATTACTATAGTGGTTATTAACCACTAAGGTGATTACGGTGGTTAGGGCCATTAGATTGTATGTTTTCATGTATTCTTGCTGGCATCGGAGGACATGGACCTGGATGCTGACGAGGACACCCTTCATGATTGCAGGGTTAAGTAGAAAGGATCATTTACTTTATTTATACTGGCTGGCTAATATTTGGTTTTATAATGGGCAAATGAGCTATTATCCATATCTGGATAATAGTTATTTTGCCCATTACTGTACTGTATGTGGTGGGGGGGAGTAGGGGTATATTTATTAAATGTATTGGAAAAAATATTTGGCCACAGGATTGGTACCGCAGGCCAGTGGGGACCCGCGGGGACCACCCGAGGGCCCACAGACACCCACGGGGACCACCTGAGGACCCCTGGAAACCCGCAGGGACCATCTGAGGGCCTACAGACACCCGCGGGGACAACCTTAGGACCCCCGGACACCTGCGGCCTCTAGTATCAATCATGGGGGGGTATAGGAAGTGGGTATTAGTATTTTTAGTGGGTAGCGGGGGGTGGGTGAAGGGCTATTTGGCCCCTGGTGGGTAGTGGGAGGGGTTAACCCCTTCATTGCCTTCGCAGTTAGCCACTAAGCTAATAAAGTTGCCTGTAAATGCATGTTTATTGCATGGGTTTCATGCCGGGGGTCTCCGGTGCTGATATTTATGGGTATCAGCTCCGGAGACCCCGGCATAAATCCAATGCAGGAAAAAAGCTTCTTTTTTTTCCGAAGTCCTGTCTCAAAGCCTCTTAGCAGCTTCTCACCAGCCTCACGCCAACTTTTCCTGGTGTTTTTAGGAGAAACTCGCCATTCAAGAGCCACGATTCACCTCGATAACCTAATCACGGCTACTAGAATTGCACGAGTTTTAGAAACTGCCGATAAGTGGCTTATCACGGCTCACCCGGCAATTTTTTTTGTGAAGGCTGAAATTTTGGGCGATTAATACCTTTATCGCCCACTTATCGAGGCTTACTGAATAGCAGTAGGCATTTTGGCTGATAAGTGCTCGCATAGCATAGGCCCCTATGTCCATTTGTGATAAATGAAGGTTTTACCTTTAGTCCCTTTATTTCACTTCTGTACAAACTAGCCATACAGATATTTGTAAATAAAAGTACTTCTCAATTAAAGTAATTTGAGACATTAACAATGACACAAATACATGAGAATTTATTCGTTACAAAAATGTTTCCTTCTTAATGTACCTATGATTATTCATATAAAGCTTCAGCACTGCAAATATTATCTGTATTTTAATATGCATGTACCCACCCAGGCTTTGTTAGAGCAGATAACGCATTAATTCTCTCTTATCAATGTCAAGTGACAAGAAACAGCTAATTGATTAAACCCCATTACATTGCCATGACAACCAAATTGCTTTAAATAGGCCACTCTGGGTATGGGAGAGCAAATAGCCCTTGATAAAGTTCTCTCCCGGAATGAAACGCACATCGGTTGGGGGGGCTGTTGTTTGGCCAGTGAATTGTGGGTCATTAGATGATGCTGCACATCACGTACGAGACCAGTAAGAGTGAAGCTCCGGTCTGGTTGCGTCTGCGCTCGGCACTGTCCTTCTCACCACACTGTGTATAGTGAGTATCTTGTAGGATCTCATTTCCCCAAGACACCCTGTGGCCTATGTCTACAGCCATCCAAAAGAACGGGACAAGCCCAGGATACCGAGGCTGCTAACAGGTAGTGTTTTCCTTAACACACTATGGCAACTTGATTGAAGAACGACCCAGCAATGAATAATAAAAATGATTATACCTCCGGTAACACAACAGGGGGTTGGGCAGTGGTCAGCCGGATAGAGGTACAGGGGGACACCTCCCAGGGGGCGCCCCCAAGTAAATCCCCTCCCGGCACCACCCGCCTCAATAGACCCCCTGAGAGACCGCGTGGAGGTGAGGAGTTACTCGGTACTCACGAAAAAGCCGTCCCTGTTGATGCAGGGAATTCTGCAGCGGCTTCCTCCTCTCATATGGCTGGCGTCAGCGTGCTCCTCCGGAAATGCTGGCACAGGAAGGAAGATAGGGTGGTCCGCAGGTCACAGCAACTTCAAACAGCCAACGCATGGATGTCTAAAAAAACTTTATAATCGCTAGTAGCAAACATCAGACAAACACTCTGACGCGTTTCGTCCATGCTCTTGAAAAAGTCCATGCTCTGGACGAAACGCGTCAGAGTGTTTGTCTGATGTTTGCTACTAGCGATCAATAAAGTTTTTTTAGGCATCCATGCGTTGGCTGTTTGAAGTTGCTGTGACCTGCGGACCACCCTATCTTCCTTCCTATGTCTACAGCCAGCACTGTGCTCGGGTCCTCTAGAGCAGCGGTGCGCAAACTGTGGGGCGCGACCCCCAGGGGGGGCGCAAGACTACCGACGGGGGGCGCGGGGTTTACAGAGGCCCCGCGCGCTTCCCGAAGGCACTTGAATTAAGTGCCGGGGGAGCTGCAGGGCCTCTGCAAACCTAACTTACCGTGGCTCCGGCGGCTTCCTCCTGCGTCACCATGGCAACGCGGCGTCAAAATGACGCTGCGAGGTCATGTGACGTCACGTTCCTATGGCAACGTGACGTCATTACGCCAGAGCGCGGGTAAGTTGGGGTTGGGGGGGGCGCGGGAGTGAGGGGACAGCCGGCAGGGGGGCGCAGGGAAAAAAGTTTGCGCCCCCCTGCTCTAGAGTCTAGACCACCAATGTCCTTTACACAGAGTTAGTTGATGGAATTGCAGCATTGACACTAAAGCCAACAGACAGCATACTACAGATTTATCACAGGGTTACACAGTGCATCTGCAGTCATTTTATTTAAACAAACTAGATAGTGTTTTCTATTTATTTGAAGTGATTCAGTATTAACTTAGTGGTTACAAAGTATACACAGGGATACAGTTGGACAATCTCTGCATGTATATTGCTACAGCCCATCAAAGGTTAACATATGAGGTTAAATGTATCAATCTTAGGCTTGCAACTAAGTAAACAATTAAAGCCGCAGTCCAAGCTGCCTTTTGTTATTATTTATTGTATCCCGCCCTTTAATATGTGCATCAATACAATCCACACAATGATAAGTAATTAGCTAAGTTGCAGATCGATCCGTTCTCCTGTGATCGATCAGCAAAGATTCGATTTGGGGGTTCACTAAATGGCTGTCAGTGCAGCAGAAGAGAACCAAAGGTTCAAAATTCTGTGGGGAAGATCATGTGACCAGGCAATCACTAGATGCAATTGCTGAACTGCTAGAGAGAAGGCAGGGCTCAAAAAGGGGTGTGCCAGAGCCTGTTTCAGAAGAGGAAGAAACAAAAAATTATTGTCACGTTATAATACAGTAAAAATGTCTTTCAGAGTGTTTTTTTTAATTGCTACAATTATTTTCTCATACTGTAGTACAGAACTGATTTATTAAAAAATAAATAAACACATGTAGGATATTGCTTGGACTGCAGCTTTAAACTGAGTAACAATTATTACCAGGCTAATTTTTACCATTTATTCTAATTATTCACCATTCACCAACATACAAAACCCCAAACTTTTAATAAGATTCAAAGGCATTGCCTTTTTTTCATTTTTTCTACTAAAACTGTATAATATTATTTTAATTTGTATATGTGTAGCCCCTGCTACCAATATATACTGTATGTACTGTGGATAATACAGAATTAATCTGCTCCACCTATCAAATGGTGCAATAAGGACTAAGACACTGCCCCTGATCTGCCTGGCAACACAACAGGACATATGGCATTTGATAAAAAGAAAAACAGATAGAATCTGGAGATCAACTATCAGTCTGAGATAGAGCCAGGGATAGGTAGTGACAGTCTGAGAAGCACACAGAGGGGCAGCACAGGGGACAGTGAGAGGTGCTTATGAAAGACAGCCAGATACTTACAGAGGTTAAAGAGTAGGCTTATAGGAGACTAATAGCCATGGAGAGAGAAAGGGAGAGATAGCAACATAAACACATCCCATACACACAGAAAAAGAGAGAAACAGGAGAAGAACCCTCAGCAAGAGAGATCCAGATACCTGCCGGACTATTAAAGCACAGCAGGACAACAGACAGCCGAGAGGCCCTTTCCCACAACTTTCAAGTATTCTTTATGTGTATTATACACACACCTCACAAATGTTTGACCTTTAACAGGCCTGCAACGCGACTGTACACATTTTGACATAAGAGCTCCAACTCAGAGCTGGCAATAATATTGGCATAAGTGGCTTCCACATTGGACACTGGGACTAATATAAGGGACAATTGTGCAGCATCCCAATATATTGTGTATATAATAAAGGATATATTTTAATACAATTAACTATCTCAAAATGGTCACTTGAGTGCAGTTTGATTTTGAAGCAGGTGCTTTTCTCTCACTTCTAAAGATTATATAAATCTAACTACTAAATCTGCCGCTCTACGTTTGTCTACAGAGACTTAAAGTGACACATTAACAATACTAAATAGGATCGACTGGGACCAGTGTACCTAGAGCAGGTTTTGTATTTCTTAATTTGTGACATATCCTCTATGTATGTTACATTAAATGCATCAATAACACAGTCAAACACATTCCAGTTACTGTACATACAGCTCTCCATGTATTAGACAATTGATTTATAATTGCTGCCTACATTGTAATGTGTAGCTATTATCATACAGTGTATATTTTATATATATTACCTTGAATTTCGCAACAATACAGCCCAAGGTGAGTTGAGTTACCTGCACGTACTATACAGGCGGGGTGTGTAACTTCTTCATGCCTATCTTCTAATGACCGCCGTCTTCTCACTTAGAAAAGTAGCAGGGAGAATATCTGTGACCCCCAGAGGGGTCAGTACTGTGTCTATCTCAGCAGGTCTGGTGCATTGTAAGATTGTGTGTTTCTGTGGTCACATTATATGAAAATATTACAAGCAAAGGTTTCAATTATTTGTCTTTCAAATAAAATGACAACATAAATATAATGTGTGATTTTCTTTGGTCAGTGCTCTTATCTTTCTCACACAAACTACAGAGTCACTTATATGTGAGATAACAGGAGGGGTGACGCTGCGGCTTCCTATTGGACAGACATTCCCATAAAGTAACACTGATAACTAAACCGGGAGGTTGCCGGAGTTAAATAATGCGGCTCGGCTTCGGAGGACCCCCCGTGCCAACCCTGAAAAATAAATAATTACATTGCTGCTTTAAGTGCCACTGGACCCCAAGCAGTTCTGAGTCATGTGATCACTCCTCATAATAGGGGCCCTTGGCATTCCGGAGCCTATTATGTCATAAGAGCAGTGTAAATTCTAATATATACTTGTAATGACAAATTGTCCCTCTTCATTTTATACCCGATCATTTCTTCCCTCGTGAAGGAGGTAAGATAATAAAACCAAAACGGGAACGCGGCAAACTGACGAGGGGTGGAATTACGTGAGAGAAATTGAAATAGTGATCTGTTACTACAGATCAGTTATTGTCTTAATGATCCTGTCCCCTTCTTAGTCCCACCTTTTACAAACTATCTTTTCATCCTGATCACTGAAATTCTGCACATCTTTTATTAGAATATCAACAGGTACTGAAATAAGGCAAGGAAATTCAATGTATACAAAGTAATGGGGGTGTTAGCTTTCCTCCACTTCTATAATCCTAACTTCATCAACGATAATGACAGTCTACAGCCCTTAAAAACCATATACTGTACTTCAGATCTTCATATAAAAGTATTTTAATAAATACTCTGTACAAATCATTTGCATCCACAGTTTATTTTCTGTTGGACCACTCTGTACCTGTTACATACTGTACTGTAGTCTCATTCCAGTCAATGGACAATTCCAACTGTCCTAGAGGCCTCCATCCATGGTCAATCACTTTGTTTCATAAACAAAATGCCTGGGACTCAAGCTCAACCTGTGAATGCAAATGGGCTTTAAAGAATCCTTCTGTGGTTATTAAAACTGCGATATAGCTTGGTCCTGATCACTCCAACATAGAAATCACTGCAGCTTTCTTTTCTTTGCTGGGCTTGAGCCCGTAAATACAGCATACATCATATATTATATAGTATGTGCTGTTGCTCTCTTCTCAGTTAGGTTTTCAGATCTATATTTGCAATGTTGATAGCTACAAATGATGAAAGATAAGATGATATGTTGTTCTGTTTTTCGATTGTAACTCCTATGTAGATACCCAGATCTATACAGGCAGCTAAAGGGGGAGCTTGGTGGCAAAAGCACTACTTTTGGACTATGAAACCTGGTTTACATCTGATTAACAAACACAAGGATACCAAGCAAGCTGTCAGAAACCTCCCAAAATTACCAATTTATATATATATATATATATATATATATATATATATATATATATATATATATATATATATACACAGTATGTGTGTATAAGTGTCATAAGGAGTGCTACTGGGCATGGCTAATTGTATAAAACAAGAAACAAAGAACAACGTCCAATGTGACAAAAATACACAGTGAAATACCTATATATCTCAGGAAAAAAGGGTAATTTAGTGCACCCTTTGGCCAAAGCGTATAAGCCTGCGAGCCACTTCCAAGGCATGACCATAGAATCGCAGGTCCTAACACTAACTGGTTACAATCCTTATTTTATCACATCTGATTGTACGTTTGTACTTATGACCTTGGGCAAGTCTCTTTATCTGCCTGTACTTCAAGCGCCAAAGTTAGATTGAAAGCTCTGTGTGCCTTGTCAGCACATTATAAGAAAACTTATTGTTATTATCTGCATACAGATGTAGCTGACTTCGTTGTCCCCTCTGGTGGGATATGTTGGGATATTCTGCACTAAATATAAAATATTGAAGCTCTGTGATATCATGTGTTATAACCAGGGCTTTTTCCCCCAAGGGAACACAGTTCTTGTACTTTTTTTCCCTAGACCGCGCAATGCATTTTAAGGCATTATTGTGATAATCTAAAAAAAAATGTTTTATATGTTTTTGAAAAAAATTAGAATATAATAATTATTATTTACAAAAACAATAACATAGTTATTGTAAATTCTAAATGATTTTGAAATGTGAATAAATGTGCATATTATTGCGCATGTCTAAGAATAATTTTGTCCTCGGTCCCATCCTCACGTCAGAGTTCCCTCACCTCTTTTTCTAGAAACAAAGCACTGGTTATAACAGGTTATGTGGTGTTATCTGGGGAAAGTGTTATTGTATAGTTATTGCTAAGGTTTAGATGCGGAAAGAACTGTTTGTATCATGATATTGCCTGATCTTTGCCCTTCTTTTCTCTTTACACCCGTGGGGTCACATTTATTATAATTTGCCCTTCCTGATTTCCCAGTTTAAAAAAAGAATATAAACCATGACTAACGTGAGATTGGAAAACATTTATTTTTAAAAGCTGCAGGTATGTAGGTCTAATAACCCTTATGTCACACAGAAACCTGCCAACCTGACTTTCGGACAGTAAAAGCCGTGACAACGCCCTGGTGCATCTCTTCCAGTCATTGGTATATCCTGAGATCTCTCATACTGGCTGCTGATTGGCTGCTATTTGGCCCCATGGCTGAATATAAGGGGCACCCCAGGTTGGATATATAATACCGAGTTCCAGAGAGAGAAGATAAGAGATCCCTCACACCTGTGCAAGACAAAGATATTCAGAGATACTTATATACCATAGTGTATGATGGATGTGAGAATATACATCCCTCTTCTGGCCTGTCTGCTGGGACCAGTCATGGGTTTACCTTTGCAGGTGAGTGACTGAAAAACTATCTGTATATGGACAGTATAGACCTACAGAACATATTATGTGGGCATGTTACCTGTGTATTGAGGATTTGCTCCTATTTTTAGCATGTTACCTAATACATATAGGGGCCTATTCTAGTAGCTTCAATAGCCAACTCATCGAGGATTTTGAGCAGTTCTCGCAAAATTTTGCTGGCTAGCTATTCAGAAAGTGTTAATGAGTTGGTTAAATTGTGAGGGGAAGGCATTTTTTAGCGATTTCTGGCTCCTGGTCAAACACATCGCGCGGGAGCTGAAAAACAGCCTCAATTCGCATTTTTTTATAATATCACGCTATTCTAGTGCAGTAGCTCAGGTGAGATTATCGGAGTTCTTGAATTGCGAATTTATCAAAGATTTTTCTTGCCACCCAAGGCTGGCGAGAATGGATCTGAGAGCAGGACTTAGAAAAAAAACTAAGATACACAGGGGGCACGTCGCTTCACCATACAAACACAAACAGAGTAAGGGTAAACTACCTGGTGCAAGGGAGAACGCAAGGCAACAACACACTAATAATCAGATGATTACATAAAGCCCCCTATAGTTGCACTCTAGGTAGGTGACATTACTGGTACAATGTCATCTATAAGGAGGCCACTGAACAGCCTATTCCCTTAATAGGGTAAGCCGCAAAGGTCACACTCAAATAAAAAAAAAAAACTTTTAATCAATAATGTTTAAAAACGACGAGACACCATAAAAATGCATACACAATGCATAATAAAATCCCCAAATGTGTATAGGCACGAAGGCAGGCAAAGAACTATCAATGTCCAGAGCCTAAGGATAGGCTGACGCGACGCTGCATAAATCCACACAGTATGTATGTGTGGTTGCGTACCAAAATTAAATAATAAATGGCATGCTGCAGTGAGTAATGGAGTGTAAAAGACCCCTCCGTTAGGTGATATACAACCTGATCTCTAGCGTGTCGGCAGCTGAAGTTCCGACACGCTAGCGATCAGGTTGTATATCACCTAACGGAGGGGTCTTTTACACTCCATTACTCACTGCAGCATGCCATTTATTATTTAATTTTGGTACGCAACCACACATACATACTGTGTGGATTTATGCAGCGTCACGTCAGCCTATCCTTAGGCTCTGGACATTGATAGTTCTTTGCCTGCCTTCGTGCCTATACACATTTGGGGATTTTATTATGCATTGTGTATGCATTTTTATGGTGTCTCGTCGTTTTTAAACATTATTGATTAAAAGTTTTTTATTTTTATTTGAGTGTGACCTTTGCGGCTTACCCTATTAAGGGAATAGGCTGTTCAGTGGCCTCCTTATAGATGACATTGTACCAGTAATGTCACCTACCTAGAGTGCAACTATAGGGGGCTTTATGTAATCATCTGATTATTAGTGTGTTGTTGCCTTAGAAAAAATATGCATTTTTCCTGCATCAGATTGAAGCCAGGAGTCTACGGAGCTGATACACATTAATACCAGCTGTGGAGACCCCCGGCATCAATCCGGTGCCATACAAATACATTTTGAAAGGCAGCTTCATTATCTTAGCGGCTAACTGCTAAGGCGATGAAAGGGTTAACTACCAGTGCCATGTTTATTGTGGGTAGCGGGGATGGGTGAAGGTGGTATTTGGCCCATGGTGGGTGTTTAAGCTTTGCAGGATGGTTTCAGGAGGAGTTAACCCCTTCATTACTTTGTGCTTAATACCGCTAAGGTAATGAAGGGTTAACTCCTCCCGCTACCCACCCGGAACGTATAAACACCCACCACAGGCCAAATACCACCTTCACCCACCTCCGCTACCCACATTAAACATAAAAACATAATACAAATACAATACTAGCCAATATGCACATTAATTCACAGTGTGGTTACCTATGCCCTTAATGGGAGAAAAGATAACCCAAATGGGAATGAATGGTCACCCCCTCTATCCCCAACAACTATAGCATTATAGTACACTAATGGGCAAAATTACTATTATCCAGATCTGGACCATTCAAAATAAAACATTATCAAGCCAGCATAAAGTAAATAAAACTTCTATTTACCCTGCCAGGATGAAGGCCATCCTCATCACCATCCTCTAAGGCAGGGGAGCGCAAACTTTTTGTGCTGCGCCCCCCTGTCTCTCTGCCCCCGGCTCTCGCGCCCCCCTGCCTTCCTTCAGCCGCGTCAGATGACGCTGCGTGGGCGTGTGACGTCAGGTCAGATGGTGCCGCGGCGTCTATTGACGCCGCGTTGCCATGGCGACGCAACACAGACGGCTGAATCCCGGTAAGTAAACAGTTGCAGGGGCCTCACGCGATCCCCCGGCATTTAATTTAAATGCCTGGGGGAAGAGCGCGGGGCCTCTGCAACAGCCCGCGCCCCCCCAGCACAATCTCCCGCCCCCCCTGGGGGTCGCGCCCCCCACTTTGCGCACCGCTGCTCTAAGGGAGGCCATCCTCATCACCGTCCTGGTGGGCATGATTAGCACTATAGCAGTCAATGGGCAACCTAAAAAAAACTTCTGCACCAAAAAGACCCAACAATAAAAAATACCCAAACACCTAAACACCAGAACAATAAAATAAATCAAACCTCTAAACAACAGTAGTGAAGGGGTTAACCACCCCCGCAACCTTCCCGACAAGCCTAACCACCCACCCTGGGGCAATTATCCCCTTAACCCCCCGTCCCCCCTTCCATACCGGGGTCTGTATCTCGGGCAGCAGGGGGTCTCTGCACCTGAAATCAATGTGATTCTGATCCGGAGACCCCCTGCTCCCGCACAATAGTACAGGCATACCCCGCTATACGGACCTTCACTTTATGGACACTCGCGAGTACGGACATATTTACAATAGCACCATTCCCCTGTGTCCGTACGCTCGCTTCGCAAGTACGGACACTTATTCAGCCGTACAGACCGCCGTAGTTGTGTGATGCGCTGATTCCCCTCACCCAATTGGAAAACGGCAGCTCGCGCATGCGCCTGTGATTAGGACACAGGCACTGTACTGAACAGCAATACCGGCTCCCTACCTTTACCGAAGTGAAAAAAGGTAGTGCTTCACTTTAAGTACATTTTTGCTTTACATACAGTTGTGTGAAAAAGAAAGTACATCCTCTTTGAATTCCATGGTTTTACATATCAGGACATAATAACAATCACCTGTTCCTTAGCAGGTCTTAAAATTAGGTAAATACAACCTCAGATGAACAACAACACATGACATATTACACCGTGTCATGATTTATTTAACAAAAATAAAGCCAAAATGGAGAAGCTATGTGTAAAAAACTAAGTACACCCTTACTGCTTCCATAAGAATTAAGATGCTAAGTAGCAGACAGGTGCTGCTAATCAAATGCCCTTGATTAATTGATCATCAGCAAGTGTGACCACCTCTATAAAAGCCGAAGTTTTAGCAGTTTGCTGCTCTGGAGCATTCAGGTGTGTGTTAACACAATGCCAAGGAGGAAAGACATCAGCAATGATCTTAAAGAAGCAATTGTTGCTGCCCATCAATCTGGGAAGGGTTATAAGGCCATTTCCAAACAATTTAAAGTCCATCATTCTACAGTGAGAAAGATTATTCAAAAGTGGAAAACATTCAAGACAGTTGCCAATCTTCCCAGGAGTGGACGTCCCAGCAAATTCACCCCAAGGTCAGACTGTGCAATGTTTAGAGAAATTGCAAAAAACCCAAGAGTTACATCTCAGACTCTACAGGTCTCAGTTAACATGTTAAATGTTAATGTTCATGACAGTAGAATTAGAAAAAGACTGAACAAGTATGGTTTCTTTGGAAGGGTTGCCAGGAGAAAGCCTCTTCTCTCTAACAAGAACATGGCAACATGGCTTAGGTTTGCAAAATTGCATCTGAACAAACCCCAAGACTTCTGGAACAATGTCCTTTGGACAGACGAGACCAAAGTGGAGATGTTTGGCCATAATGCACAGCGCCACATTTGCCGAAAACCAAACACAGCATATCAGCACAAACACCTCATACCAACGGTCAAGCACGGTGGTGGAGAGATGATGATTTGGGCTTGTTTTGCAGCCACAGGACCTGGGAACCTTGCAGTCATTGAGTTGACAAGGAACTCCTCTGTATACCAAAGTATTCTAGAGTCAAATGTGAGGCCATCTGTCCGACAGCTAAAGTTTGGCTGAAATTGGGTCATGCAACAGGACAATGATCCCAAGCACACCAGCAAATCTACAACAGAATGGCTGGAAAAGAATCAAGGTGTTGCAATGGCCCAGTCAAAGTCGAGACCTAAACCTGCTTTAAAAATGCTGTGGCTGGACCTTAAGAGAGCTGTGCATAAACAAATGCCCACAAACCTCAATGAACTGAAGCAACGTTGTAAAGAAGAGTGGGCCAAAATTCCAACACAATGATGTGAGAGACTGATAAAGTCATACAGAAAATGATTAGATCCAGTTATTGCTGCTAAAGGTGGTTCTACAAGCTATTGAATCATAAGGTGTACTTAGTTTTTCACACATGGCTTCTCCCTTTTGGCTTTATTTTTGTTAAATAAATCATGACACAGTGTAATATGTCATGTGTTATTGTTTATCTGAGGTTGTATTTACCTAATTTTTAGACCTGCTAAGGAACAGATGATTGTTATTATGTCCTGATATGTAAAACCATAGAATTCAAAGTGGGTGTACTCTCTTTTTCACACCACTGTACATGCTCTGGATCCATTGCATACATTAATGCGGGGTATACCTGTATTCAAATTTTAATAAAAACACTATGATCACCTGCGAGAGCTGTGCAGGGAGAGGCGGGTCTCCCTGTGCAGCTCAGATTGCAATAAACTCACAGGAGGCAGAACTTGGAAAAAATCTCTGATGACTTTGCTGCTACAGTACGCTGTACGGTTTTGGCATTTTCCTAGCGCAGGGCTTGAGAGGGGTTCAGATTCTTTCAGAATACCGTGATGTCTCAAATGACAACCCGTTCGGCGGGAACATGCCAAACCTTGCGATGTAGCAGCAAACCGACTAGAATAGGCCCCATAATTATTATTAATTATTATACATTTAATCTGTATACAATCATATAGTAACATAAAAACTTTTCCTTGCAGGTTTTCTCTAAGAACCTTGAAGAAAGTGGTAAGTTGAACATATATAACTAACATGAAAATGGTCAATGGTCAGTTGTTATTTAATATATATATATTTATATATATAAAATTATATAATAATTAGCAGCTATACCATATTACATGGCAAAAGACTAAGTACAGTATAAAGGTTAGGTCTACTGAGACTATATAAATGGTGTCTAACTTAACACAGACTTAAAACACTGTTGCCCTAAATAATCTTGTTATACTGCTGCGGCCAAGTTTATTCGAGCATTTGCCCGTTCTTGGCCGCAGCAGTAGCCTGGCGCGCGCCCGAGGGTGACGGGCGCGCGCCGAAGCAGCGGAAGAGCGCCCTCCGATCGGGGCGCTCTCCCTACCGCTGCCGGGTCCGCCGGGTCCCCCGGAACCCCCTGCCGCCGTCCCGCGATCGCGGGACACCAGGGCTCCCTCGGGGAGCCCTGGACGCGCGTGCAGGGGGCGCAGGCTCCCGAAGACGCGTGACCGCACGTCTATGACGCGCGGCACGCCGAGGGGCGGCCACTAGCAAGCCGGGAAATCTCCCGGCTTGCGGTACCGGCCACACTTTAATAAAGTGTGTCGGTAGTGTATAAGGTAAAGCAGAACAAATATATCATTTTAGTAAAACATTATTACTGTATTGGGACAACAGTTTTATTTTAAGTCTAGATAAGTTGGAATCCCATTTTATAAACATATTTTTTTTGTTTTGATACTTTCAGTAGAGATAATCTGAGCTATTAATATTTCTGTTTTGAAACTGGGCTATATCAGCCTTCTACAGAAGACCAGTGTACAGGGATACTCAGCAAAGCATTGGATATTCAGACACTGTGGGGGCTACGCACTTAGCTCCGAGCTTTCACGCCGGCCTGAAAAAAATTAGCACGTCCGATAAAAAATGAAGCTGGCGGCGCGATTCACTAAGGCCCTTAGCCCATTTTTTATCGGACGTGCCCAAAACTGGCTTATCGTGCGTGCAATGTATTTTCCCCCTGCTAGCGTTCTTAACCTTTACGTACGCTAGCTGATAGAAAAAAAAGTCACTTGTAACATTTGCATGGAGATTTGCCATCTCCATGCAAGGCTGATACAGGCGATCTTACAATAAATAAATACATTTTCATTATAGTGTACATGAGCAGGGGGTCTCCGGAGCTGAACAGCGTTGGTTTCAGGTCCTAGGACCCCCTACTTCAGGAGATACAGGCCCCGTTATGGGCCTGTATCTACTGAAGTAGGGGGTCCTCGGACCTGAAACCGACGCGGGTCAGCTCCGGAGACCCCCTGCACATCTACACTATAATTAAAATGTATATTAAAAAAATAATTAACAAACATCAATACATGACTCCCCTCCCCCCCTCTCCCTCTCCCCCCCTCCCCCCCTCCGCCCTAGCACATACAGTACAATAATGTGCAAAATAACTATTATCCAGATATGGATAATAGATTATTTGCCCATTATTAAACACTGCATTAGCATATCTAAATAAAGTCAATAAAAACAATAGCCAGCTAATCCAATCAATACAAGCAGTAACAATATCAACAATGAATTAATTAAACCATTAACCAATGAAACCAATTCATTCCTAAACCAACTCAAAATGAATAGTAATAGTAACCAATCAAACCAATTAATTACAACATTAATGAATGTAAACATTAAAAGACAAATAAATACATTCAAACAATCTCTGAAACAACCATAAAACGCATTAGCTAACATAATATAACATTAACTACAAATGAACACCAATCACAAACATTTTATTACATTAAGCATGAAAAAAAAACAATGACATCCACATAAGAAACTGACATTAAAAAAACCAAAAGCAATACCAAGCCAGAAATGCCCCCCAAATATTGTAATAATACTGTATTAATCTGTACCCTAAAGTGGTACAGATTAATATATTATCAGTCAATGTGCCTCCCCAAAAAATGAAAAATCACATCCAAAGAAAAAACCTGTAAAAAGAGACATTTACAAACATTGAATATATTACTTACCATTAGAAGCGGTGGCCCTCCGACTCCCGGGGAAACAGGAAGCTCACGTACCTTGAAGGCCTCCAACAGCATCCGATGCCATCCGACATGAAGATCCGGCTCAGGTACCCCAATCTTCTTTTTTCTTTCTTTAATCACCTTCTTCTATCTTCATCTGTCACCATTTCTTGTTCTTCTTTATCTTCTTTCTTCATCTGTCAATCCAAAATACCCCATGTTAAATCCCAGCCGATGCTGTCTCGTCGGCTTCTTGGGCTCAAATGAGGCGTCACGGCCTTAAATATGGCTTGTGATGTCACATTTACCCTCAAAATGGTTAACAGCCACCTGATTGGTTGTTCAAACCATGTTCCGACTTTAATTTTTTTTTTTGACATGACGTCACTTAAAGGGAATGATGCCAGCCAATCAGAATGGCTGTGCTTCATTTGCCTTTAAGATGACGTCACGAAGCTGGCGTCACATGGTATTTCAGCCAATCAGATCGTGGGAACCAATTCCACACTCTGATTGGCTGAAATACCATGTGACGCCGGCCAACTTGGATTTCGTGACGTCATCTTAAAGGCAAATGAAGCACAGCCATTCTGATTGGCTGGCATCATTCCCTTTAAGTGACGTCATGTCAAAAAAAAATTAAAGTCGGAACATGGTTTGAACAGCCAATCAGGTGGCTGTTAACCATTTTGAGGGTAAATGTGACGTCACAAGCCATATTTAAGGCCGTGACGCCTCATTTGAGCCCAAGAAGCCGACGAGACAGCATCGGCTGGGATTTAACATGGGGTATTTTGGATTGACAGATGAAGAAAGAAGATAAAGAAGAACAAGAAATGGTTACAGATGAAGATAGAAGAAGGTGATTAAAGAAAGAAAAAGGAAGATTGGGGTACCTGAGCCGGATCTTCATGTCGGATGGCATCGGATGCTGTTGGAGGCCTTCAAGGTACGTGAGCTTCCTGTTTCCCCGGGAGTCGGAGGGCCACCGCTTCTAATGGTAAGTAATATATTCAATGTTTGTAAATGTCTCTTTTTACAGGTTTTTTCATTGGATGTGATTTTTGATTTTTTGGGGGAGGCACATTGACTGATAATATATTAATCTGTACCACTTTAGGGTACAGATTAATACATTATTATTACAATATTTGGGGGGCATTTCTGGCTTGGTATTGCTGTTGGTTTTTTTAATGTCAGTTTCTTATGTGGATGTCATTGTTTTTTTTTTTATGCTTAATGTACTGTAATAAAATGTTTGCGATTGGTGTTCGTTTGTAGTTAATGTTATATTATGTTAGCTAATGCGTTTTATAGTACTTTCAGAGATTGTTTGAATGTATTTATTTGTCTTTTAATGTTTACATTCATTAATGTTGTTGTAATTAATTGGTTTGATAGGTTACTGTTACTATTCGTTTTGAGATGGTTTAGGAACTAATTGGTTTCATTGGTTAATGGTTTAATTAATTCATTGTTGATATTGTTACTGCTTGTATTCATTGGATTAGCTGGCTGTTGTTTTTATTGACTTTATTTAGGTATGCTAATGCAGTGTTTAATAATGGGCAAATAATCTATTATCCATATCTGGATAATAGTTATTTTGCACATTATTGTAATGTATGTGTTAGGGGGGTGTATTTAGTTAGAAATATTGTTTAGTATTTTTGTATGCACAACATTGGTACCGCAGGCCCGCGGGTACCCCAGGACTCCCGCGGGTACCCCAGGACTCCCGCGGGGACCCCGAGACGGGGTTTTTAAAATGATAATGTTTAAAATGATAAAATGTTTTTTTTATCACCTGCCTTTAGCTGGTGAGCTTTATTCAGCGCAACTTTCACGTACGATCAGTTTGCGTTGCTTAGTGAATCCCGCAGAAGGGCAGGATTCAGCGCAAACAGCTGATCGTACGAGCAAAGTTGGACTTTGAAAAAATTTCAAGAAAAAGCCCGTTTTAGAGCGCAAAGTGCCTGTTTGCGCGGCTTAGTGAATAGCGCTCGGCGGAACTTCACGTTCTAAAAGCACTTTGCGCTCTTAAAACGACTTATCACTGCATAGTGCATAGCCCCCTGTGACTGTTTAGTTATTGGATAGATCATTCCTGCATCTATCTATCAAAGCAAAGAAAAGTTTGCTTTGACGCGCTGCACTTACATGTAATAAAATAAACCCAAATTCTTCCATCTGGTGCAGATTGTTAGGCAGAGATGTTTATTCCACCTCAGAGCTGGCAGATTTTCAGATGCTGAGAGGAGAGGAAGAATGAGGCTGAATATGATACATCCCATTATACTGTGTGTGCAGGGAACTCCTTCCTGTAACACTCCACTAATTACAAACACACAATGACCAAATTAACTTTATAAAGTGATGCAAACAGACACAAAAAATGAATGTGCCCGTTAGACTCTTATTTGCCACACATAGGAGGGAGGTGTGTGTCGTACTTGGGTTATTATAGTGATGTTAGGGTGGCATAAACTGTTTTATCAGATCAGCATATTGTATGTATTAATAGTTCTAATGCAAGGTGGGGAATACAACTAAATGGAAGAATAACTAATTATTCTAAATAATTAATTAGGAATAATTATCAATGGGATGTTCCAGCGCCATGATTTCCATAACAAGAGAAACACATCTTGGGATCTATTTAGTAAAGTGTCTGGGCTGCAAAACAGGGGCCAAACCAGTGGGGGAAAGCCTCATATTTATGAAAGGGAAGGAATCCCATTGAAAACAACTGAAGATTTTCCTTTGATTATTCTGGTGCAGTTTTTGCACTAGTTCTGCCTAAGTTTTGCAGCTGAAGCACGTTAAGGAATAAACCCCTTGAGTCTCCTCTAATTCCACATAACCCTCCTGCAGCTAATTCCTAGTTATCCTTTTGCTTTAACATGGGTAGTTTCAAGTCTTACAGAACTGTGGAGTGGATCCCAGTGGCAGAAATGGCAAGACAGGCCGAGTTGTGATGTCGGGGTCACAAGCAAAGTCCAGTGCCGGCAGCGAGAGGCATAGTTGGAAGGCAAGAAAATGTCCAGGGCAGGCAGCGAGAGGTGTAGTCGGTAGACCAGCAGGGGTCTGGTAACGATATCAGGATCAACAACATGCAGCAAGGCAGTAAGCTTGTCTAACCAGGAAGCACCAGTATAAACAAGCAAGGAGAAACAGAAAAGGGAGTTTTATATTTATTTTATTTATTTATTTATAAAATATTTTACCAGGAAGTAATACATTGAGAGTTACCTCTCGTTTTCAAGTATGTCCTGGGCACAGAGTAAAACAAATACTTTCTTGAGCCTTTGGACCATGAATAGTCTTTTGGAGTCTGATCTCAGGTGATAGGTGCTGCATGTGGTAGGGGTGAGGAGCTTGTTCAGGTAGCTGGGTAGCTTGCCCAGAAAGTATTTGAGGGTGAGATAGGAGAAGTGAACTTTGCGCCTAGACTCTAGTGATGACCAATCTAGTTCTTTGAGCATTTCGCAGTGATGTGTGTTGTAGTTGCATTGGAGAACAAAACGACAAATTGAATTGTAGAGGGTGTCAAGTTTGCTAAGGTGGGTTTGAGGAGCCGAGCCATATACTGTACAGTATATATACAGTATTATATACAGTAGGTCTGGCTGGAGGCATGGGACAGGTGCAGGTGATTATCTCATTATGATCTGTAGTGAGTTGTCTGCAGACTCAGGCAGCTAGGATCAGCTAGGATCAGCAGTCCTGGTGACAGCGAGGAAGATCTGCCGTATAGGAGCAAGAAGGACAAGAGTTCAACTCCCGTCAGGGTCGTCTCTGAAAGATATAGAGTGAGGAGCATCTCCATTAGATGCAGCTACAGTTGTTAAGCGCATGTTGAAAGATAATGTCGTTGAAAAATATTACTGTTAATAGAAATAAAATTGTGTGTCTATGTTTAACAGGAGTTGAAGAAATAACAGAGCCCAAGGACGTCTTCAGCAGGATTTTAAAAGTAAATCAAGGTAACGCCAAAGGAATAATCTTCAAAAGCATGTGCTCCCAATACTGATTTCTATATCACTTCAGAAAGCAAGTGCTATGGCCACAAATAAGACAGTCAAAGCAGCCAATACATACAAACTAAATACATCAGTCCACAGGGATTTCATATATCACCTTACAGTTACAGTTATAGAGATGTTAACACAATGAATGAAAGCATCATAGACCTCCAATTAGTGGCTGCTCATACGTTTCTCCTTATTACATTCACTGCTATACATACTGTATTGCTCCACAACAAGTCAGATCACAAGGTGTAGATGAGCCTGAGATGTTCTAGATCTTTTAAGTGATTCACACTATTAAATCTATAAGGAGAGACATGTTTTGGAATAACATGTTAACCAGTGAAATGTAATAAAAAACAAAAGTTGGTGTTTAGAAAAACAGAAAGTTGGACGACAAACTATTAGTATATGGTGTGAAAATTTAAATAACTCCCTGAAGGCTTCAGAGTTTATGCAGAATCCTAATTTGTGCTGCAAGGAGCAGGGATCTCTCTGCAGATCTGACACTATACAGATGGGAAAATGGACAGGGATCCCATTACAAGCCTCTGATAACCCAGGGCCCATGTCTTAAAACCCCCGTCTCTATTATAGGAATCTTTATTAGTCCCTAACAATGTAATACATGGACCTAGTAAACCCTTTAATGAAACAGAAACATGCATCATTATTGTCAGTCCATAGAAAATGTGCAACTCACTCATCTAGTGCCCAGTACATTGGGGAAATAGCTCATTCTATTCTGTGAGATTTCCTTTTCCATCCTTAATCCAGGCAGCACGAAGCTGTTGCGTGAAGGGGACATTGCACTTAAACCTGGTCACAGCGCCCAAAAATGTGATGATTGCAAGTGGGACAAATCCAGCACTGGAAATGTCATTGTGCCGTACATCATGTCTTCTGGTTACAGTGAGTATCCATATCTTCTAATGTGGTGGTCTCCATTCTTTATTGGTAGCTCTTTATTTTCCTCCCCAATTGTAATTATTGATAAATGGTTTCCTCTTCGTATCTCTTTTCTCCCAGAGGACACGGAAGTCTCCTTGATAAATGCATCCATGCAGGAGTTTGAAACTTTGACCTGTGTGCGCTTTGTACCTTACACAACAGAGAAGAATGCCATCAACATTACATCTGCAGAGGATGAGTACGTTCTAATCTTAGGGCGGGGGTACTTCTGTATATGAACAGTAGGACTGATCAATATCTTGCTCTAGGTTTTCTGAATTGCACAAAGTATCCAGTTTTATACCTGATGTAAAGCAGCAGCAGCAAAACCTTCTAAACCTCTTTTTTTTAAAGTGGCATTGTGTGTGTCCCTGGTCATGATAAATAGGGTGAGAGATCAGGAGCTTGAGATTGACCTTTTGCATGGAATACTGAGCAAGAAACCTTTACTTGCTCTATCAATGTAAGGGTAGCGCACTTTCCCCCACCCCCTGAGAGATATGGTGGCTATGGTGTGTTATGTGCTGCTTTACCTGCTCACAGGAGGCCTGAGTCTCCGCTGCCTGGAGCCTGGGGTGTATCTGAGTCGTCAATCGGTAGCGCCTCCACCTGTATGGGCTACTATGTGGAATAACCCCGTTACCGGAACCCCATACAATAAAACACACGATAATACGTATAACAGTTTTACTGCAGGCAAACTAATACTGAGCATGCATATATATATAAATAAATATATATATATATATATATATATATATATATATATATATATAGTTCCACCCACCCGATCACGCACGACCATTCCCTTCAATATACACCAACGCGGTGCCCACACACTGGCGATA
Organism: Ascaphus truei; assembly: GCF_040206685.1. Taxonomy (NCBI): domain Eukaryota; kingdom Metazoa; phylum Chordata; class Amphibia; order Anura; family Ascaphidae; genus Ascaphus; species Ascaphus truei. Next base: position 28,366,016 of record NC_134489.1, read on the forward strand.
GTGTCCCCAACCTGAGGGGGCCTCGGCACTCAACCACCCTGGTGTCCACGTGTAACAACTCCCGCCCAAATGTGTGAGACAGCGCTGCCCCCACTAATGTGTTTACAGTTGGTGCACTTGTAGTACTTGCCGCGTGCTCCGATACCCAGTAAAGATGACAATGGAAGGGTGGGATCCACTGATTCATTGACGGTTGTTGTCAACAATCATGTCCACCTCCACGTGGGGTGACCTCCCGCAAGGATTGTATGACCTTGGAAGATAGTCTCTTAATATGGTGGTCTGGTCCCAGACCACCGGATCGCCAGTTCACCACTGCGTCCAGGTTGTGTCAATCTCTCTGGTACTACAGGGGCCGTGTCCCTAACTGATGGGCCGATCCCTGCAGCTCCCTGCTTGCTGACCGCAACCTCCCTCCTGCCTCGCATGACTGACAGCTGGTCCGCCTTGGTCTCCGACAGCACCCACAGCGCTCCCGACCGTAGCGGCGATGAGTGGAGGTGAGCGGAAGTGAGGGGAGCCCAGAGGCAACACAGTAACCATACCTTTGGTAGTTGTGCTTAGTAGGGGTAGGACCCTAGCAGCCAGCAGACTCATCTGTCATATGGAGGCTCTTCACATTGGAGGGGCGTGATTTTCACAGCGAGTTATCATAATGGGTTCAATGAACATGTAAGAAGTATTGCTTACTAACTGAAGTCCATAGAACACATATTGTTAAATTACCAGTGTCTTGTGCGTCAGGAGACTATAGCATGGCTGTTCTTTCACCACTTTCTAAACTCCCAGTCTTGGGACTCACAACAGGTCAGCAAAATGTTGCAGTTACTGGTAACAGGGTCGTAAACACTCTCCATAGCAGTGTAATATAGCAGAAAGATCCAAAGTATCAGGGCAGTACTAAGCCCTAATCAGTGGTACGCAATCTGGGGGGCGCGCCCCCTTGGGGATGCGCAAGATTATTTGGGGGGCGCGTGCTCCGTGCGGGGAAACCTGGGGGCGGGGAAACCTGGGGACGGGCAAAGATGTGCACGGTCGGCCAAGAAACTCTGTGCTGAGGCTGCTTCTCTGCTCTTTGTCTTGCAGAGGGGGTGGGGCTTCTCTTTGCACACAGACAAGCTCTCCTTCTCTTGCTGTCTGTTTCCCGCCCCTGTTTTCAGCAGCATGGGGGATCGGAGCATACCCACCCCCCAGGTCAAAGTGTGTGACATGATTATGATTGTGTGTGTGTGTGTGTATTGTATCTGTGTTGGTTGTGATTGAGTGTGTAGTGTGTGTGTTGTGTCTGTGTGTGTTGTGATTGAGTGTGTGTTGTGTTGGTTGTGATTGTGTGTTGTGTGTGGGTGTTGTGATTGAGTGTGTGTGGGCGTGTTGTGTCTGTGTTGGTTGTGATTGTGTATGTGTGTTGTGTGTGTTGTGTTGGTTGTGATTGTGTTGTGTGTTGTGTGTTGTTTGTGCTGTTTGTGTGTTGTGATTGAGGGTGTGTGTGTTGTCTGTGTTGGTTGTGATTGTGTGTTGTGATTGAGTGTGTGTGTGTTGTGATTTTGTTGGTTGTGATTGTGTGTGTGTGTTGTGATTGAGTATGTGTGAAGCGATTGAGTGTGTGTATGCATTGTGATGGAATGCAGTGGTACGCACACTGGGGGGGTAAGGGGTCGCAAGATTATTTAGGGAGGCGCAGGCGGCGTGCGGAGAAACCTGGGTGTGCGGCCCGGCAAATGCTATGTGTGGGTGGCCAAGAAGATGTGCGTGGGCGGGCGGCCAAACAGGATAGTGCAGGTGGTGGCCACGTGATTGTGTGTGCGCGCATACGTGGGGATTCGGAGGTAAGGGGAGGAGCACGCCTGAGCTAGGTGAAGTCATACGCCCCTCCTTCCGGTATCTGCCCTGCAATAGTGCAGTGTTCCTGCTCTCCTCTGCTGGCAACCTGCTTCGCTGCAAACCTCTGCAAGTGAAAGGGTCGGCTGCCACTATATCACTCATACTATGAATGTACAGAAATAATGTAAACAAAACAGTGGAAACACAACATTGAAAACGGAAAAAAAATTATAATACTGTAGGTAGGAGTTTGGATGACACTGAGGATAGCAAGCCAAAGAGCAGGGAGGGGAAGAAAAAAAAGGGGGGGGGAGAGGGAAGGGAGGTAGCAAAGAGGTGGATGAACGACCCCCCCCCCAAAAGGATTGCCTTTGTGCATGTACGCTCTCCCAAGCTTGGCGCTTGGGGAGACAAACAAAATTGATACAGACACACACAAACACACACAAAAATAGCCCTGATCCACGCTTGCAAAATTTTGCAGGACACCAATCCCTCTCCTGTTCGTGCACCCAGCGCTCATGCTTGGAGAGTTGGTGATGTCACTGCTCTCAGCGGCAGCGTGGATGCAGCCTAATTTTCCAAGCGCGAGCTGTTGAAATATGTAAATATTTAGACATATTTGTATTTACATTGTATACCGTTTAATAAAGGTTTTTTTTTTTCATGTGATTTTGATTACATCAGGCAGGGGGGGGGGGCGAGAAATTTTAATCACCCTTAATATAGGGTTCCATGTCTTACTCACTGTGCCAGTGTTCAATTAGCCCTTTGGTCTGAACTCATGGACTGGAGGGGACATCTGATATCATATTCTCTGCTTCAATTACTAAGGAGGATTAAAGATATGCAGATCTATATTATCCACCAATGACAAAGGACTCTGTGTTGTCACAGGTGCAGCACTGGTAGTATTTAGTATATGGTAACAGCTGTAACGTTTATACAGGCCTGATTACCAGAGCCCAGTTTTTGTGCTTAATTTTCTTCCAGTAGCTTGTACATACATCTAAATGTAACTAGTGACATGCCCTTTAAAGAAATAATATAGGGAAGTTTTTCTAACAGTGGCGTAACTACCACCCCGGATGCCCGGGCACGTCCCAGGACCCTCTCGATGCTTGAATAACCCCCAAGCGGTTACAGAGGCCCCACACTCTTCCCCACAGCAATGAAACTAATTGCCTTGGAGAGAGTGGGGCCTCTGTAACAGAGCAGCCCTCCACCATGACGTCTCTGCATCATGTGACGCTGCCTTGCATTGGTGATGTGACCTCACATGGAGATACAACATCGTGTGACGCAGAGGTGTCACCACATTGCCCGAGGACCCCTTGTTACGTCACTGCTTTCTAAGACAACTACATAAAGAATACATGTTACTATTAAATACTAAATCATGACAATTATTTTGTTCACACAATCCAATATTATTATTGTATGTATGTATCAGTGTGGGATTTTGAAATTTTAGCAACCGGTTCTCTCTCACCTTACCACCCTTTCACAGTAAAAAATCACCATCTTCAGCTCTCCCCCTCATCATCATCATCATCATATCTCATCCTCATCATCATCAGCTTCTCCCCCTCATCATCCACAGATCTCCCCAAGTCCCCCTCAGATCTCCCCCTGTCCCCCTCACATCTCCCCAAGTCCCTCTTATCATCCTAAGATCTCCCCAGTCTCCCTCATCCTCAGATCTCCCCCAGTTCCCCCCCCCAGATCTCCCCCAGTCCCACTCAGATCTCCCCAGTCCCCATCAGCATCCTCAGATCTCCCCCTGTCTTCCTCATCATCCTTATATATTCCCCAGTCCCCCTCAGCATATTCATATCTCCCTCAGTCCCCTTCATATCTCCCCTAGTCCCCCTCACATCTCCCCCAGTCCCCTTCATATCTCCCCCAGTCCCACTCAGATCTCCCCAGTCCCCATCAGCATCCTCAGATCTCCCCCTGTCTTCCTCAGATCACCCCCAGTCTCCCTCATCATCCTTAGATATTCCCCAGTCCCCCTCAGCATATTCATATCTCTCTCAGTCCCCTTCATATCTCCCCCAGTCCCCCTCACATCTCCCCCAGTCCCCCTCACCACTTTAAGATCTACCCCAGTCCCACACATCATCCTCAGATATCCCCCAGTCCCCATAAGATCTTCCCCAGTCCCCCTCAGCATCCTCAGATCTCTCCCAGTCCCCATCAGATCTCCCCCAGTCCCCCTCTGCATCCTCAGATCTCCCCAGTCCCCTTCACATCTTTCCCAGCCCCCCTCATAATCCTCAAATATCCCCCACCCCCCTCAGCATCATCAGAACTCACCCAGTCCTCCTTAGCATCCACAGGTCTCCCCAGTCCCCCTGAGATCTCCCCCAGTCCCCCTCACATATCCCCCAGATCCCCTCAGATCTACCCCAGTCCCCCTCACATATCCCCCAGTTCCCCTCACCACTTTTAGATCTCCCCCAGTCCCCCTCATCATCCTTTGATATCCCCCAGTCCCCCTCAGAGATTCCCCAGCCCCCCTCACATCTCCCTCAGTCCCCTCAGCATCCCCAGATCTCCCCAGTCCCCCTCAGCATCATTGGATCTCCCCCAGCCCCCCTCACATCTTCCCCAGTCCCCCTCATCATCCTCAGATATCCCCCAGTCCCCTTCATATCTCCCCCAGTCCCCCTCAGCATCCCCAGATCTCCCCAGTCCCCCTCAGCATCATTGGATCTCCCCCAGCCCCCCTCACATCTTCCCCAGTCCCCCTCATCATCCTCAGATATCCCCCAGTCCCCTTCATATCTCCCCCAGTCCCCCTCAGCATCATCAGATCTCCCCCAGCTCCCCTCACATCTCCCCCAGTCCCCCTCATCATCCTCAGATATCCCCCAGTCCCCCTCAGATCTCCCCAGCCCCCCTCACATCTCCCCCTGTCTCCCTCATCAACCTCCGATATCCCTTTAGAATCTTCAGATCTCCCCCAGTCCCCCTTGTCATCCTCAGATCTCCCCAATCCCCATCAGATCTCCCCCAGTCCCCCTCAGATCTCCCCCAGTCCCCCTCAGATTTCCCCCCTCCACCATGTCTACCTATGTGGACACAGGCACAGGTGATGGTGTAGAGGGGGTGAAGAGCAGGAGCATAACAGCATGAGGCTGAGTCCATAGAAGGCACGTCCATGCTGCGCCGTGCGGACGCTCCGCGCTGAGCCCCTGCATCCTGCATGAGGATGTCTTTAGAGGGGGCTCACGCGAGCGTCCGCAGGCGTGCTGAGGAGCTGGATTTTTCAGCCAACAGCCAAACTGTTTTTCAGAGCGCTGTCGGCTGAAAACATCCAATCAGCGCGGAGCAGCTACAACGTCACGGCGCCGTGATGTCGGCGCCATGACGTTGACGTCGGTGCGTCGCGGGCGATTGGCCCAGCGATGTCACTGCCCTGTCTCCCTCAGTCTCCCCCCGCCTCCCGATCGCGCCCGCTGGCTCACCTGCATGGGCATGAAATCTCGCAGATTTCAGCAGGCGAGCCTCAGCGTCAGCGCGCCTCAGCCCTGCTACCCCCTCTATGGCCCCAGCCTGAGGTGAGGAGCGCGCTTTAGCAGCAGACACCAGAGGTTCCGGGTCAGACTGCTAGATGGCTCTCCTCCCCTGCAGTCCTTCTCTTCTACTACCAGGAAATTCTTTAACATCTCCAGAATAAAGCACCGGTTCGTGTAAACTTTGGAAATTCCAGGAACAGGTTCGCACGAACCGGCTGAATCCCACCACTGGTATGTATGTTTATCTTTATTTATACAGTGCCAAAAGTGTATTCAGCACATCACAAAGAATACAGTACAGGGAATTATAATAATACAATAATTGCAGCAAAATCAGACAATTGGAAAGGAAATCACTGCCCCATAGAGCTTACAATCTAAGTTGTATGATGGGAGACTTACAGAGGCAGCAGGTGAGAGAATCATTGCTCTAGATGGGAGTGCTTGGCCACAATGGGTGGTAGGTGTGACTGTGGGTGTGGGACAATAGCCATGAGTGCAGGCTATTGGGATGCTTGAAATTATGTCCTCACCTGTCATATATTCAAATATTCTCCTTATGAGGATCTCAGAATTGTTTTTTGCAAAAGAAATGTGATTTAATACTAAAGTTAAAATGGTTTTATTAAAATGCAATTTGTTAAAAAAAAAATTAACTTGTGTATGAAATCAATCCTTATGTATTTTAGTACAGAAAGTAAGGGGGAGTTCCCAGAACTCAATCCAATAAATGAAGGAAAGTAAGTAAAGTGTAAAAAAATAGATTTTACTAGAACACACACTTAAACAGGGCATAAAAGTATTAAACACAGAATATATTTTCAATGTTAATCGCACAAATGATCAATACATTGTTACCCAGCAGTATGAAGTGTAGGGAGAACACGGGGTTAGGGAAGGGGAGGGAGGAGGGGAAGACAAAGGTAAAAGGGGAAAATAGGGACTAACATTTCGGGGAGGAGAGCCCCTTCTCCTGGCCTGTTCCCCAAGTTCGCTTTGATCCCAGGTACTTCCCTTACATCTTAATAGGGTAGGTCTCCCTGACACAATGGACAAGTATACAGATAAAGAGAACAGGCAACCTGATTATGACCACAGTATCAAAATATCCAAAAGGGAACACAACCCTAGACTAATCAGTGTAGAGTGGTTCCCACTTTGCATGTGAAATGCATTTGAGTGTCACCTCTGGTACCATTTCATATGTTTGCCAAGCTTCAATAAACACTTTATTTTTTGGTCATCCGTTGTACTTTTGTATTGCTGTGCACCGGCATTTCTTCTCACCGTGGGAACCACTCTACTCTGCTATCAGCGCATGGGAGCCCGCACAGCGGGAGCTTCGTCCAACGAGACTGTGAGTTAAAACACTTTCCACATTATGGTGCATTGAAGCTTATGCCAGTGGGATCTTATGTGTATTTGAATCCTAAGAGCCAGTTGAAGTGGGAGCTCTGAGTTACACACCAGCGCAGCATCAGGCTTCCTAGATTCATTCGGACATCAGGAAAAGTTAAAACTCACAACGTTCTAATTGATATGGACATGTCATTATATATATATATATATACATAATCAATACTCCTGCTGAATGTACAAGAGATCTGTACAACTTTAAATCGGTTCACTCTGCTGGGGGTTAATTTTTGAGCACCGGACCAGGTGGTATTAACCCCTCCAATGTGCCCTAGACTAATCAGTAGCTTCAAATACTGGCAATAACCCAACAGGGTAATATTTCGAACACAGCATAAAGGTACACACTAATTGAGTCAAGCAGAAGGGCACAGAAAGAATGAAGTCAATATGCTAATCCCCTTCATAAGCAACAAATGAGGCCATTAACTAGATTCAATACACTTGTTCTGATGTGGCGTCGCCGGGACTATAAGCGCGGCCTTAGAATTGTGACAGAAGCAAATAAGCTGGTGATCATTAGGTGAACCAGACAGTCAAAGCAGCTGGAGTAGCAGTGAAAAGTATCTGCAGGACGCCTGATACTGATACTTTTCACTGCTACTCCAGCTGCTTTGACTGTCTGGTTCACGTAATCATCACCAGCTTATTTGTTCCTATCACAACTCTTAGCAGCTATAGCTGGTTTGTGCCACATTTAATCTAGTTGTTGGCCTCATTTGTTGCTTATTAAGGGCATTAGAATATTGACTTAATTATTTCTGTGCCCTTCTGCTTGACTCAATTAGTGTGTACCTTAATGCTGTGTTCGATATATAGGATTGTGTTCCCTTTGGGATATCTTGATACTGTGGTCATAATCAGGTTGCCTGGTCTCTTTACTGTATCTGTATACTTGTCCATTGTGTCAGTTAGACCTACCCTAATAGGGTGTAAGGGAAGTACCTGGGATAAAAGTGATCTTGGGGAATGAGCCAGAAGAAGGGGCTCTCTGCCCCGAAACATTGCCCCCCTTATTTCCCAATTCTTCCCTTTAATCCTTATCTTCTCCTCCTCCCTCTCCTTCCCTTACCCGTCTCTCCCACACCATATATTTTATTCCACACTTCATACTGGTGGGTAACAATGTATTGTTCATTTGTGCGATTAACATTGACAATATATTCTGTGTTTAATACTTTTATGCTCTGTATAAGTGTGTGTTCTAGTAAAATTATTTTTTTACACTTTACTTACTTTTCTTCATTTATTGGATTGAGTGCTGGAAACTCCTTCTTTTGGGTTATATTTATGTGAAGAAGGGAATAGGGTCCCTCCAGGTTCCCACTGCACCATTCTCACATTTTCGCCTATAGTTACGCCATTGAGTGCTGTTTAAACCTTTATACTTTGTGCTTATGTATTTTATTTTTCCATTTGCCATATATTTTTTCCAGGTGCTGGTCTGGCATAGGGAGGAAAGGTGGTATTCAGCATGTGTCTTTAGGAGGTGGCTGCATGTATAAAGGAATTATCCAACATGAGATAAACCATGCTCTTGGATTTGTCCACGAACACAGCAGAAGTGACCGGGATGACTATGTCACTATCATGTACCAATACATCTCACCAGGTAAGTTGCAAAATGTGTACATTTTATCATAGTGCTGAAAGTTATTATATTAAAAGATTTTGACCTTTGTTTACTAAGCAGTGCACTGCCATGAGACAGCTTACGGTGCTTGAAGACATTTTATGGCCCATTCAAGTTAAGGGATCAGAAGGTGTCTTCCGGCACAGGAAGGTGTATTATGGAATAGCGCTTAAGAAATATGGCCCTATGTACTTCGGTGTCAGTTAACATAGACACAATAGATAGTCCTTAGGCATGTTCAAGAAACATAAAATATTAATGTATTTGCTTTCTCCACCCTTCATAGGAGATCGCAACAACTTTAACCCATATGACTCTAATAATATGGGACTGGAATATGACTATGAGTCTGTAATGCACTATGCAAGGTAAAACCCCACACACTGTAGAGTCAGCTGTGAAATATTTGTCTGATTTTTGTAACAAGTTTGCGTATGTGATCACTTAAAGAATGTTATTTGTGAACTTTTCTGTGCCTTCCCATCACATCACTGTACCAATAAGTTATTCATTTCATGTTGGTACTTTACCATTTCACAGTTGGTTTGGTTAACATTACGTTGCTCCGCAGAACCACATACAGATCAATATATTCTCACACGATTTCTCTGTCCCAGGGATACATTCAGTAATACATCTGGAAAAGATACCATAGTACCCAAGCCTGATCCATCTGTACAAATTGGACAGGGATATGGACTGAGCTCGCTGGACATCTCTAAAATTAACAAGCTGTATCAGTGTGGTAAGGTTGCCATGAGCCAAGGCCGCCGACTGGGGAGGGAGAGCCGGAACAGGTGTCCTGGGCAGGTGGTTGTGGCGGGCCCAGCTGACCCCTGGCCATGCCCGGCTGCTGGTTCTCTCACTGCCAGGCCACGGCTCTCCCCTAGCTGCAGGCCTCCCTCACTCTGTCTCACGCTGAACTTGTGATGCTGGCGCGCACCAGACCTTTCTGATATCGACACGTCCTGAGAGCAAGCTTGGCTCAGCTTCCGGCGCGCACTGGCATATGAGAGAGGTCCGGTGCGCACCAGCAGCTTGCTGTGGGACAGAGTGAGGGAGGCCCACAGCTTGGGGAGAGCCGAGGCCGGCAGCGAGAGTACCGGCAGCCAGGCCCAGCCAGAGGTCGCCAGCTAGGTCCCCAACAGTCACCGGTCCTGGCTTGACTATCCCCAAGGTAGATAAATATATCTTGGGGGCCACGGGGGGGTTAGATGTATTTGAGGGGGTTATATGTATTTGTTTTTTATTTATTTGGGGGTGGGGGGTTTATATGTTTTTTAAATGTATTTGGGGGTTCTTAATATGTATTTGGGGTGGAAGTTCTTTAATATGTATTTGGGGTGGAAGTTCTTTTATATGTATTTGGGGTGGAAGTTCTTTTATATGTATTTGGGGTGGAAGTTCTTTTATATGTATTTGGGGTGGAAGTTCTTTTATATGTATTTGGGGTGGAAGTTCTTTTATATGTATTTGGGGGTGGGGGGTTCTTTTATATGTATTTGGGGGTGGGGGTTCTTTTATATGAATTTGGGTGGAGGAGTGGGTTCTTTTACATGTTTTTGGAGGGTGTGGGGAGTTCTTTTATATGTATTTGGGGGTGTTTTAAAAAAAATATTGGGGGTTGTTTTTTTTAATATGTCTTTAGGGTGGGGAGGTTATATGTATTTGGGCGGTGGGGGTTCTTTTATATGTATTTAGGGGGTGTTTTAAAAAAATATTTGGGGGTTGTTTTTCTTTAATATGTTTTTGGGGGTAGGGGGATTATATGTATTTGGGTGGTGGGTGTTCTTTTATATGTATTTGGGGGTGGAGGGTTTTTTGGTATGTGTTTTGTGGGGGATTGTCTGTGTCGGAGGAGGAGGTAATGAGTGTGAGGAGGGGGGATTGAGTGAGAATGGGGTAATTGACGGACGGCAGGGGGAGAGTAAGAGGAGAGAGTGAGGAAAAGAGAGAGTAAGAGTGAGACGGAGGGGAGAGAAATACATGCTGGGGGGTAGGAATTGAGTGAGAGTGGGTTAATTGATCGAGGGGGGAGATAGAGAGAAGAGATGGAGCGAGACAGAGGGGAGAGAAATACATGGGAAGAGGAGGGAACTAGAGGGAGCTCGAGGTTTGAAAAAGGGGGGGTTGCTCGCAAGACTGCCGACATGGAGGGAGGGGGGCCCGGTCGTAACTCTACTCCGGGGCCGCTGGAAATCTGTCTGCAGCCCTGTCATGAGCTTAGTGTTAGATACTCTTAAATACTGAGCCTTGTTTTTAATTCAAGTTAGGACTACTTTATTTCTTGATTCTGATGGAATTTGAAGTAGGAAGAATGATTAAAGAGATCAAGGAGTGAGAACATTTATGAGCGATGTACTTGTGCTAATATTACAATTCCTGGCTACCTCCCTTCAGATATCTGTAGTTCTTTGCTCCCTCATCCCAGTGGAACGGTGACCTCAGCCAATTACCCCTCTGCATACCCGAATAATGACAACTGTGTCTGGCTGATACGGACCCCATATGATCAGGTAACTTATCCATGGGATTAATGCAAAATTCATACTTAACAAAATAAGGCACATAGGGGTCTATCTATTAGGGCAAATGTGGTACAATTCTGAAGCAAACACACTGCATCTTATGTATCAAAGTAAAAAATGGCCCATTTAAAGCAATACTCATTTGATACAACTGCAATGATCCAGAATTGCTCTACTTTTGCCGTCACTCATAGTCCGATATTTAATAGACTGTGCAATGCCATGGAACACCTCACAGTGCTGTAAATCACTATTCAAATGAATGGGCTGTAAGGTGTCTTAATAAATATGGGGCGTAATGTGGTATATTATCTAAAATGATACAAATTGGGATATTACAAACGGAAAACATTTTTCAAAAGTATCAAGACAATACAAATGATGTTAGAGGCGTTTACTTCCTGAGAGTAATATGTACTGTAACCCACAACTCAAACACAAGACGAAAGTAACCAGGTGACAAAGTCTGTTTACTTTGTGCTTCTTACATAAACAAATTTGCTTACATTAGAAAGTATGTTAAGTTAAAGTTATGGTAATGTCCAATTATGGATCACTGACTCTCAACTGATTTGCCCTCACCCTGCATCTCACATTATTTCCCAACTGTAACTTTACGTTTAACCAAAGTGGGTGAATAATGGAACTAACCAAATAATATTTGGAGGTCAGTGACCCTTATCTGAAGTTTTAACATTTGCAGCATTAACAGAAAACCATAACACTACCTTCCCGTAACTTTGTTTTATCCCCTACACAGCAATGGGATTCTGGGGGTCTCTGGTCAGCTAAGAGTTAATAATTAGAATGATTATAAAGTCAACTTCACTTGATAGAGAGGTTAACATTCTGCTTGTTACTCATATAAATCAACTGCTTTAAAAACCACATTGAATTCCTATGTTATTCCTATTTTCAGGTTTCCCTGAAGTTTGAAGCGTTTGATGTGCAGTTTTCTACAAACTGTGTCTCTGACTACATTAAGATTTATGATGGAGCAAGTAAGACATCCCCTGTGTTACTGGACAGGACTTGTGGGTCTGGAGAAATCCCCCAACTAATCTCCTCCACAAACCTGATGCTGATTGAGTTTGTCAGTGATGGGACAGTTACAGCGACTGGCTTCAAAGCTATATACAACACAGGTACATTTTAGTGACCATGAAAACCCTCCTACAGTCTCTGTAGGTTATTTCTACTTATGTATGTATGTCTTTATTTATATAGCTCCATTAATGTGCATAGTACTTCACATTAGTAGTTCACTTACCACTTAGATTTCAAGCTCTTTGGGGCAGGGACTCCTTTTCCTAATGTGACTCTCATGTCTGAAGCGCTTATTCCCACTATGTTATATTATTATGTCACATGTATTACTGCTGTTCATGCCGGAATCAATAATCGAATATCCAGGCCAAAATAGGATAAATGAGTAACGATTTTTATTACCAAGCATACAGTATCAAAGAGGGGTACCCGGGCGCTACCCAAACTGACATGTACTGTATGGGGGAAATCAATAGTTCTTTTCAGAACATCACAACCTTATAAATCCTACAAGGTTCCCATCTGCTTCGTGGTCTCTTCCTGTGACTCAAAACCCCAAAAGGATCTATCCAGGATCCTTAATAGTGAAGAAATACAAGAAAAAAAGGGGGAGCCCAGGTTGAACAGGTGGAAAAACCGCATTTGAGGTTTGCTGGTCAATCGAAGAAACTATCATCTGGATCAGAAGAAAATACATTTCACATCAGGAGAACACAGAAGAAAGGAAGAAAAGAAACCTTGATGTGACAGTATTTGCACAAGGCCGTGTAAGTGTTTATGTTATTACACACTCTACTATCCTCACGTTCACCAGTCTGGGAACTTATACTCCCGAGCAAAATCATCTGTAACCCCTTTCATCCCCCAACCTGTGCTCCCCCTTTTTTTCTTGCATTACTTCAAGCATACAGTATGCAGGGAGACCAACATGAGGAAGTCTCAAAGGCTCGGTCTCAAGTTATTAGTGATACAGAAGCATGTATACTTAACAGCCAGGTATACATTACACAATTTGTATACGGGGTAATCAATACAATGCCCATATACAAGATATATGTTTCTGCTTAGCACATATTTGTTATAGGGAACCCCCTAACTTTCCGTAATCTTATTTTGATCCCTAAACTGCCTGGAAACCATCTTTTCTTGCTAATCCTTCTATTTTCACTTCCCCATACCTCCCAGACATTCATTCTGCAAGTCTCGCACAAACTGATTAACCTCTCGTCACCGGGTCCAGTCAGCATACCACAAGGTGTCTCAGAGACCCCATACCACATTCCAACTCCCAGAGACCCCCTCTCCGTACATCCACACTGCTGGGAAGCGCTATGTACATAGATGGCACTATATAAATAAAGATGTACATACATACATACATACATACATACATACATACATACATACATACATGCTTGCATGCAGCCTTAAAGTTTATAGAAATGATAACCACTGACCTCCTGTTCTACATAATATCTCTGTCCTGCCTGATCTTGGCCACTGAAACTTACAATAGGTGTGTGAATTATTTTCTGGAAACTAGCAAGATTTATAGGATTAAAGGGGCATATATATAGAGGGGGATAGTTGCAAAGGCTCTAAAATGAAATTACTATTTCTTTGGTTCAGGGATTTATTGTGTCTGTAATTGTGTATTCGATGTTCTGTGCTGGGTACATGTTCGTGCTATGAACAAAAATAGATGTAAAATGTTCCTTTTTTCAAATAAACTTGCAACACTAGTTCATGCCAAACTCTTCATTTAACGTACAGATATCAGAGCACATAGGAAGGGCAGTTATATTACACTACGTTATCTGGATGGGATACTTGTTCAGGAGGAATATCACGTTATATTGTTCTAGAATTGTATTTGGAACCCGCCTTACCTCCCATTCCACCGGAAATCATGGATTTGATTTTATTACCTGTGGGCCTTACTGTGAACTAAAATGGGCGAAGAGTTGTAATTTAAAAGAAAAGTTAATAATAAAAGTAGTAAGATTTACAGAGTGCTTTAGTATATACAGTACCTTATCTGCTTAGAAATGTTTTGTAATAGCATAATAATTAGATTGTAAGCTCCTCGGAGCAGGGACTCCTCTTCCTAAATGTTACTTTTATGTCTGAAGCACTTATTCCCATGACCTGTTATTTGTATTATTTGTTATTTATATGATTGTCACTTGTATTACTACTGTGAAGTTCTATGTACATTAATGGCGCTAGACTGTATAAATAAAGACATACATACATACATACTGTAGTAGCAAACAATTCACTTATTGAATTTATATTTCCTCCCAGAAAGATGTGGTGGGACGTTCTACACCCCATCAAGGACCTTCACCTCTCCTGGATACCCTATCACATACTACGATAACCTGGATTGCTTCTTCAATATCACTGCTCCTGCTGGATACAAGGTGAGCAGTGATTGCACCAATGAGTACAGTAGTAAAAGGAAGCCTGGACTCTAATGAGCAGGGAAGTATTTTATTTATTTATTTATAAAAATGTTTTACCAGGAAGTAATACATTGAGAGTTACCTCTCGTTTTCAAGAATGTCCTGGGCACAGAGTTGGTTACATTAAATGAACAGGGTTATACAGTCAATTCACAGACATTTCATGGACAGATAGAGTTGGAAAATTGGGTACAGGGGATAAAGGGCTTGTAAGTTTCAGTTTGAAATAGAGGAACTTTAACATCACCAAACATCAGCGAATGGCAACAAACGTCTCACACCCCTTGGCTGTGCCAAAGGCTGTCCGCCTTTGGGGCAACGCAGATGTACAGTGGGTGGTTGTGATTCAATGCAGCTGTTAACAAACAGTTCTTTGTGTCCTCTTGGCTCATTAACATTCCAGTGGGTGGGGTTGACGTTCCACAAAGTACAAGCAAATGTTAACCCATAGCACGCTGGTCCTGTGCAGAGGGGAGCAGCTATTGGGGATCCCCATCAGGCTGTCCGCCTTTGGGGCAAAGCAGATGTACACTGGGGTGGTTGAGATTCAATGCAGTATATCCAAGTATATGGATACATATAGCAACTTTAAGGCACCCATTAAGATAACTTATTGTTTTATAGGTTATTTTCCATTTAAAGGTACAATCCCACGTAGCTGGCCAGAAAATAACATTTTGTAAATAATATAACAGTGCATTGGTTTCCCTAAGCAAATCTAAACATGCTGATATGGTTATCTGGCTTTGGCAAATAATTGAAAGTTTTCTTTATTCCACCCTGTCCTTCTCCAGTGAGCCAATAAAGATAAGGGGAATAGATCCAGTGCATGTTGATAACAATGTATTCTATGTATTTGTTACACACAGATCGTATTAAATATAAGTGACTTCTTCGTGGAGAATGCAGCGAACTGCAGGTTTGACTACCTGTCTATTTTTGATGGTGACAACCCTGATTCTCCTCTGCTGTTCCATTCCTGCGGTGAGAATGAAGTTCCCATCCAGGTGTCTACTGGGAACTCCATGCTGCTCTACTTACACAGTGATGGCGATAAGCAAGAGAAAGGATTCAAGGCTTCATACACCATAAGTAAGTATTCCTACCTTCTCTGACTTTCTAATGAAATGCATGCCCAGATATACATCAATGATGCTAAATACAGATATAGCAAAGCTAAGGCTAAGGCCCCGGTCACGGCGCTCTAATGCGCGCCCGCGCTTTCGGCTGCGCGTTCCGGCGATTCCCCGGTCTGCAGCTCACTGCAGGAGCAGAGACCGGGGGGGGGGGGCGTGCCGGAGGAGTGACGGAGGCGCGGCCATGACGTCACCCGGCAGGTTCGCCCTCATTGGCTGAACCACCGGGGGGCGTGCCTAGCCGCTCGACGCGAGTTCCTGCTCTCAATTCTATTGAGAGCAGGAGAAGCTCTCGCGCGAGCGCTGCGGCCCCCCCTCGCAGCGGGCCCGGCGCCGTTGCGGGGAGGGCTCTGGTGAGCGCAGCGTCCGCCACAGCGGACGCTGCAGCATGCAAGGCCTTAGTGTCCTCAATGCCGCTGTCACGCGACTGCGTTGGTTGTGACACCGAAGGATTGATGCTATTATTGAATAGTAGAGGTACTGCAATGTGGAGAAGCCCATTACAAAATAAAGCAAAGAGAATATATTCTGGTGCTGCAAGTAAACACCTCCCAGCATCCAGGTGCATAACTCATTTTAAAACATTACCCAACAACACAGAAATAAAATGAGTAAGATATCAGGGGCAATATATAAAGAATAGTTGTTTTTTTAAAGAAATCGAAAGATTGCATTTCATCAAAAAATCCCAATTTCTCACCAAAAATCACAAGCAGCATTTGTTGGTCCAGTCTTATTCATGTTCTTACATTTGATGCACATTTTCTCACTCTTTGTATGGGGTGCACCATGTTTATACATATGAATGCACTAAGAATTTCTTCCATATAATTGCATTTGTCTTTTATGTGAAGAAAAAAGTTGATGGACAATTCGATGCATTTCTGAGGAACAAAATGGAGCAGGCTGGCAATGTTTTTAAAACGTATCCTGTGCACCAACAACATCCAAACTCCATGTCCAACTCCACAGCCAGTGTCATTGTTTTCTTAATAAACAAACATTTGATAGACATGCCACACACACATCAAAATCGGTTTTATACATGGACTCACAAAGTCGCATTCATTTATGACTCCTCTGTGCGTCATCTTTACAAAAAAAATTGCTTTTAAGGACACTATACCTAGACCCCATTCTGTGCATAAAAAATTGTACCAACTTTTTGGTCCCCATACTGTATGGGGCTGTCTTCAGAATAATCCCATAATTATGTGTATTTACTTATAACAATAATTTTATTATTATTATTATTATAAATTAATAATAATGTTTGGGAACTAAGTTGTAATTAGTTGGACCCTGTTATTACATGTGTGGTATGTACCTCTGTGCACAAAGCAGATCTCACTATTAGATATCTTTGAACATATATAAATAATCATGGTGGAAAAAATATACGAATATCCCCGGTACCTGCCGAGTTCTTTACCTGAAATGATGTAACATGCCTGATCTGTAAAACCTATAATGACACTAATCCTCATTTATTTGTATCTGCTACAGAGCCATTAATTGAAAATACAGTGGATGCACTGGATCAGTGATGCAGAATGAGGTGGCTGACATAATGCTGGTACCATGGAATAAAAGACAAGGGATGAAGATACATAAGACAATGCGCCTCTTCTTACTAGTATACAGTATATATCACAGTTTAGAAACAAATCCGTTCATAATGTTTTCTCTATTATTCTGATGGATTCTCCAGTTGTACGTATGTGTTGTCTCTTGACCTATAAATTGTTTAAATAGGATATATCATTAATGAAAATGTAATCAACTAACATCTGACCTCCACATGAGCCCTTGAGACCTCACAAGTCAATTGTTGTTTTATTGGAATCTAGAGAAAACTCGCGTATCACAATAAATCTACAACTTCCCAGTGCCAACAGGGTTCCTGCAATTTAGCGTTCAGCAAACTGTGCTTTTTTATTTAGCATTCCCGATGTCATGACAACTTCATTACTTGTGTGATCCTATATATCATTTACATTAGGTGACATCATTGAATATATACAAAGATACGTAAATGATAAGATAATTAAGTCACAAGGAGGTTGTGCGTATATGGCCCAATGGGAAAAATCCCAATGCATAGAGCATTTAGCTCATGTAATGTGAAAAGAAAAAGAGACAGCACACAACTGTCATAGCGTAAAAATGTAAATGTATTGTGACAATATTAAGTGGTAATTATTGCACGTACAGAAGGTTCACTCTTTAACACAGGGCATGTTTAGGGTACATGTTACCGCTACAGCATTCAACTGGTTCCTTCTCTGTGGATGACCGCTGCCATTCTCTCCTGATCAGGTGAGTGGAAACATCCTCGTATCTGGGCGTATTCGTATGTGGGAGATCGCTATCGGACAGCTTCAGATTTCACAGTGGCAGCTCACTTCCTCGGTGTGGATCCAGGATGCTCAGTGGTACAATTAGAACAATATATTCCTCACACTGCTGGCTATGGGGCTCAATTCCCACAATGTACTGTAAACCGTAGCGCTCCTGCTAACTGTAGAGCTACCACTAACGTCACTAGATCGCGCTGCACTAACGCGACCTTCTAACGCTGACTCAGTGGAGCTAACCGCAGGCTCCATTCGAGCTGTAACAGTGATTTGGGAAGAGAGCAGGCAAAGTCCCAAGACATACAACATTCTATTAGCTCATGTAATGTTCACTTGTGGAAGGCATAAACATCATGTTCATGTCTCGTATTCTACTCAATTCTTACTTGGCCATACAAATTATAAGTTATTCCATACATATACATACATAAACATATACATACATACACATATATACATATATATACACGACAAAAACACAAAATCCGCAGCACTCAAAATAGTATCCAAATACAAAAAGGTTTAATCCAACATTACAAGCACCAGGGTAAATCACAGGAAAAATGGAGCAACGTTTCGGACCTCCCGGTCCTTTCTCAAGCCCCTATACAAAATGTGCTTCACAAGGAATTCATATACAGTGCCAACAATCAGTAATTAACTCTTAACCCTTAGCAGTACCGGCGCAAACATCTTGCATAATCAGCTACGGTGGCCCACAAGGGACCCTATACATCACTACAATAAACTGACCAATACTCATGTAAGTAATCTCTAAACATTAAACATACATACCCTACATGGAGGCTGCCTAGTATATCTCTAAATCCTACTAGGGTAATCCCCAGTTTAAAACACTTGCCATCTGACTGGATCGCTGCCACGTTCAGTCCTCCTATTACTGACACAATCCCCACTCCATGTATGTAAAGATGTTGCGTGTGCACGTGCACGTCATTCGGGGCTGAATCGGCAGGCTAGTGTCAAAAGGGATCCTCAGCTGTAAACCGAAAACATCCCATGCCAAACAGAATTTGCACCGTCTCAAAGAAATTACCCAGTCCGCAAGCTTAGATTCCTGGCGCTAAAGTGGTCAATTTATCGACTAGTTACAGATTACTTATATAGAGCACTGTTTGTGATTCATACCATTAACAATCTCCACACCTACATACTGTCTTTGGCAAAGTTGGATGCCACAGGACACAGATGGTTAGCTGCTCTTGCTACTTACAATTGTAGCTTGAAATATCGACCTGGGTGACAGTACATCGATGTGATGCATTGTCCCGGATTCCTGGCGATGCCAAGCAAATTGATGGCAGGTGGGAGTAAATCCCGGCAACAGATGTACGGCCTATGTTTCAGAAGATTGAAGTCCCATGAGGGGTGACCTCTGCCATTGATGAAAGGATAGGGGATAGGTTGCAGAAATCTATAAATGCTATACCTTACTATGACTGGTCTACCCCAGTTAAACTGGCAGGATTTGAAGAAAGCTCAGCGACTTGACTCCAGGATTAAAGTAATACGGTCAGATTTATTAAAAACTTAACCTGCCTCTTCTGTTAGAAAGACACATCCAGATATTTCTCTTCTAAGGCAACAATAACCCCATTTAGTATTGAAGAGTGGAGTGTTATTCAGGGTCTGCAAAAAGTCTTAATATCTATGTCGCCAAACTGATGGAACTCCCAGCCAAGTATCCAGTAGTCCAGTAGTACTGAGGTCTCTCCATGACAAACATGGACACTTAGGAGTTGATAAGACACTTGGACTAGTAAGTGATTGTTTTAATTGGTCTCACATGGTTAGAGATGCACTGTAGAAGACTACTGTAAAAACTGTGGCAGATGTATGTCACGGAAAATTCTCCAAAAAAGGGGGTTCCTTTGAGGAATATCACCAGCAATGGGCCCCTAAACCTGGTACGCATAGACTTCTTGTCTTTGGAGCCGATCATAGTAACACGAGCAATATCCTAGTAGTCACTGACCATTTCACTTGATATGCCCAGGTTTTTCCCACTAAAGATCAATGAAATTCAACAGTTACAAGAGTGTTATGGGAAAAGTACTTTGTACATTGTGGGTTGCTTGCTCAATCAAGAGATTTTGAAAGTTGTCTCATAAAAGAATGACTGTCTTTATGTGAGATAATAAAAACTCAGCTGATGCCATATCATCCACAAGGGAACTCTGAACCGGAAAGGTTCAACAGGACACCGCTAAATATGTTGTGGACCTTAGAGAATATAGATAAGAGAAAGTGGATCACACATGTACACAATTTAGTACATGTATACTACTGTACTCGTAACTAGGCCACAATGTTCTCTACTTTCTCCCTCATGTATGGACAGGGAGGCAAGGTTACTGGTAGATTTATACTTCACCGTGTCAGCAATGGAATGTCACCTACAACTATGTTCAATGGCTTAAAAAGCAGCTAAGTGGGGCATAAAAACTTGCCACTGAAGCATCTGGGTCCATGAATAGGGGAAATAAAGATCACTATGACACGTGTGTCAAAAATCAAGAACTAGGTATTGGAGACAGTATCTTCGTAAGAAATCTGGGGATACTGGGAAAGCCCAAAATTGCTCACAGGTAGAAGGCAGAACCCTGCCTAGTAGTAGAAAAACTGAGTGGATTACTGATATAGAAGGTGAGCACGAGAAGAGAGATTGGATCGGTCTTTTCTATATAGGTGGAATTAGATATGTGGGGTGAATCCAATACAACAAATATGTATCATCCAAAAGCAGTGTGCTATATATAACAATAGTACCTCAAATCATTCAGTGCTTAAACAAACCATCACCACAATAAGTGAAAAAAGTGTTATAAAGTGAAGTATGAAAAAATAGCTGCTCTACACCCTTTAATTGGACTGTTCGCTTTGGTGAGTCACGTGTGGAAATATATGAAAAAATACAAATACAAAATAATGGTGTAGCCAGTAAGACAACAGTTCTATCTAAAAAGTGGATGTATTGGTCTCACTCACAATATATCTATAAGATTAGAGCATTTCAGGGATTCTTCTCTCTGAGAGGAGCCCTTGTATAGACCCTCAGCATAGGGAACTTTGAAGAAAACCCTCTAGAGTGTATGTCTTCATCTAACACAGTCAAACAAATTCCATCTACATGCAGCTCCCTTAATTTATAGTTGCTGCCTACATTATAATGTGTAGCTGTTATCGCACAGTGTGTCTTTTATATGTTACCATCAATTTTGCAACAATACAGCCCAAGGTGAGTTGAGTTACCTGCACGTACTATACAGATGGGGTGTGTAACTTCTTCATGCCTATCTTCTAATGACTGGCATCTTCTCAATTAGAAAATTAGCAGGGAGAATATCTGTGAACCCCAGAGGGGTCGGGACACTGTCGTCCTCAGCAGGTCTGGTGCATTGTAAGATTGTGTGTTTATATTGGGACCACATATGAAAATATTACAATCAAAGATTTCAATTATATGTTTTTCACACAAAATTACAACTTAAAGCAGCAAAGCGTGAACATTCCTATATGTTTTTTTGATACTTTCCTGTTATCCGGAGCCATATGCCACTAACTTATTAGTGAAACGCAGCCCAAACCACAAATCCGAATCTCACCCTGGGAGTACTCACATAGCCCCACCCCCTCCCAACACTGCCCACAATTTTCAATTTGGCCCAGTATCTGAAGAGGAGATTACACAAGCGCTCCTCAAACTAAAACTAAGCAGCCAATGCGGACCTGACTTACTATAATCTAGGTTCCTACGACTTGGTGCCCCAGCCATTGCCAAACCAATTGCTTCCATAGTCAACTCTATCCTGTCTGCAGGCCATATCCCTAAGACATGGAAAACTGCCAGAGTTGTCCCAATCTTCAAAAATGGGGACAAAAACACTGTCTCAAACTACAGACCAATCTCACTCCTCCCAATTCTATCCAAAGTAATGGAAAAATGTGTCCACTCCCAATTAAGCGATTTCTATACCAAGACAAATTTCCCTAGCCAATTCCAATCTGGCTTTCGTCCCAAACACTCCACCGTAACTACCCTGCTAAAAGTTTGCAATGAAATCCAGTGTGGAATGGAACGGGGACAACTCACTGGTGCAGTATTCCTAGATTTTGCAAAGGCTTTAGACACAGTTGATCATGCTATCCTGCTTAACAAACTCCAGAGCTCTGGAATAGGGAAGCATGCTTTAAACTGGTTTCAGTCCTACCTATCAGGTAGATCCCAACATGTGTCCATCTCAGGCTCTAACTCGAACCCCCTGGATATCACTTGTGGTGTCCCGCAAGGCTCTGTTCTGGGTCCCCTACTCTTCTCAGTGTTCATTAATGATCTTCCCACAGCTTGTATGGAAGCCTCAATACACATGTATGCAGATGACACAATCCTATATGCACACAGCCATAGCCTCTCTGACCTTCAATACATACTTCAGTCTGACTTTTTGAGACTCGAAAACTGGATTTCCCAAAACAAACTGTTTTTAAACACTGACAAGACTGTAACAATGGTATTTGGGACCAAGACTAAATTTTTAAAGCTTCCAGTGACTGAGCTCCAGATTAGAACCAACGCCAACACCACCCTAACTCCTGTCACTAGTTTTAAATACCTGGGCTTATGGTTTGACTCCCACTTAACATTCGGGATGCACATTGATACCCTGACAACCAAGACCTCTGCCAAACTAGGGGTACATTACAGGAACAAATCCTCCCTAAGTCTCCTGGTCAGAAAACGTATCGCACAGCAGATGCTAATGCCAATTATTGACTATGGAGACGTAGTATATGGCTCGGCACCTCAAACCCACCTTAGCAAACTTGACACCCTCTACAATTAAA
The DNA here is from genome assembly GCF_040206685.1 of Ascaphus truei. Classification (NCBI taxonomy): domain Eukaryota; kingdom Metazoa; phylum Chordata; class Amphibia; order Anura; family Ascaphidae; genus Ascaphus; species Ascaphus truei. The sequence continues at coordinate 28,388,812 of NC_134489.1, forward strand.
TTTGTCGTTTTGTTCTCCAATGCAACTACAACACACATCACTGCGAAATGCTCAAAGAACTAGATTGGTTATCACTCGAGTCTAGGCGCAAAGTTCACCTTTCCTGTCTTGCCTTTAAATTCTTCATGGGCAAGCTACCCAGCTACCTGAATAAGCTCCTCACCCCTACCACTTGCAGCACTCATCACCTGAGATCAGACTCCAAAAGACTGTTCATGGTCCCAAGGCTCAACAAAGTATCCGGCCGTTCCTCCTTCTCCTACCGAGCACCCCATAACTGGAACAACCTACCAGAGACTCTCACATCCACCACCAGTTTAAGTTCTTTCAAATCTAAGGCTGTCTCACACTTTAATCTTGTCTGTAACTGTTTCATACGCCCATAATATATATTTCTTTAACTTTGCACACAATGTCTTGTATATAATATATACCCTGTTCATTTATGTAACTGTATTTGTAACCATGTATTATTTGTCTTACTCTGTGCCCAGGACATACTTGAAAATGAGAGGTAACTCTCAATGTATTACTTCCTGGTAAAATATTTTATAAATAAATAAATAAAATAAATATTCAAAAACCATATTCCAAAACAACTAATCTACTGTACAATAACTGCACTGTACACAATAACTTCACTGTTCACAAATCTACTGTACACAATAATAACTTCACTGTACTTCACGAATGTACTGTAATTTTGACAAATGAGAATGGACTTCAGTTTACCTCGTACCTAAGAAGAAGCAGTGGCGTTCTTACAAGAGAAAGGTGTACTGACAGCTGGTCTAGTGTGTAAAAATGGTCACAAAATGCAGCTGTACTTTGGCTCCAGTATTTTCTGGGATTGCAGGAAGTATACTTGCCGGAAGAAGGTCAACATCCGCACCGGAAATTGGTTCACGGATTGTCGTCTACCCTTTGTGACAGGCGTCGTTTCTTCTATTGCTGGGCCAAGGAATTGACGTCGATAAAGTGGTGCGAGGATGAATTGGGCGTGAATAAGAACACAACCGTCGACTGGAACAACTACATGCGAGAAGTGTGCGCTAACTACCTCATCCAACTCCCAAAACAGTAGATTGGAGGCGAAGGATTAATTGTCGAAATCGACGAGAGCTTGTTCACTAAGTGTAAGAACAATGATGGCCGAGTGTTTCCTCAGCAGTGGGTATTCGGAGGTATTTGTCAGGAGAACCGCAAGTGCTTCATGGTCGAAGTTAGTGATCGCAGTGCAGCAACGTTAATGAGGGCAATTTTGGAAAATATCTAAACGGGCTCTATCATTTTCTCAGATAGTTGGCGTGCCTACAAGACCGAGGAATTGGAAAAGGACGGATTTGAGCATTTCAAAGTCAATCATCGGTACAATTTCATTGATCCGCACACTGGCGTCCACACACAGAGCGTCCACACACAGAGCGTCCACACACAGAGCGTCCACACACAGAGCGTCCACACACAGTGCGTCCACACACAGAGCGTCCACACACAGAGCGTCCACACACAGAGCGTCCACACACAGAGCGTCGAGCGAATGTGGGGATCGGCTAAATGGCGCAACAAACAAAACTGAGGAACAGCAAGTCATCATTTAGAGTCATATTTGGCCAAATTCATTTGGAGGCAGCACGTGGGAGACGAGGAAGTACAGTATTTGAGTCCCTGTTGAAAGCACTGAAACTTTTTTGGCCTCCGGAATCTGAAGTATAATTGTTATAAATAAATAAGTTGTTTTTAATAACAAAGAAGTTCTTTTGAATATGGCTCCGGATTAAAAAAAATCAGTTCTGTAGTATTAGATAATACTGTCTGCATGTTTTTTAACTCCTTATGCCAATTTTAATGATTTTGTTAATGAACTGATCATCCTTTTATTACTATAGCACCCATTTAAAAAAGTCATATCAACTCCTCTTTTAAAAAAGGCTCTGACACACATCTTTTTGAAATTTTCCCTTTGATAACAAAGTATCACAAACAGATTTTTTATAGCCTGAATTTTTCTTAAAAAAATTTTTTTTATCCGAAAATAATGTTTCTACAATTTTTTATAGAATAGATAGCTTATTGATTTGTCGGAAATGTATTTGAAAAATAGGACAAACTGGAGTCACCATTTCCCAACATGGAAATTGCTTTACAGATTTTCCTACCAATGACGGCCACAAGCTGCGCAGGTGAAAGAACTGTTGTACGCTTTTTCCTTGATGACAATCCAATCAAATATACTTCATAAGATCGAATTTGATGATGTTATGTGTGACTTTGCAAATAAAGAAACGCATGTAGATTAATAAAATGTTTGTGTTTGTAGTAATATTTGCAGAATTTCAATAAACGTTTTGAATGTTGCTCAATAAAAACATACTGTATTTGTATTTAAATGTGACCTTTGTGGGTCACCCCCAATTTACACTTAGCCCAGGGCCCCAACAATTCTTCAGAAGGCTTTGGTCATAGTTGTCAGCACGATCTGCCCCTAGGACTCCAGCTAATACCCATGAAGTACAAGGTATGTGATAAAGGTTAATATACTGTAGACACAGTGACTAATGGCGCTGGTCCTCCGAAACAGTATCCCATTTGCAGATTGTAGATACATATGTGAAAACACAAATACATCAGTGTATAGCTTCCAATATATTACATGGTATAGCAAATCACCATAATGTGTGAATAATGATTACAAATACTGAAAACGTGACTGAACACTTACAGGCTTATGCAAAGAGCATAGAGAAAGGAAATAGCGCCATCTTTTGGCGAAAATACGCAGGCGAGAAGCTTGTCCTGGCGAGACCATGGCGGGCAATTCAAATTCGCCAGACGTGTGGCGAGAAGCGTGATTTCGCCAATGCTGAAACACGCACGATTCCAGTAGCTCCGATGCGCATGTACGCGCCAATCGGAGCTACTAAATGGCGCGTTCAGAGGAAATTTTGCCCGCCAACAAAAGTTGGCTGTATTGTGGGCAAATACAGCGCGCCACTACATGGCGAGTTTCACGCCAAGTGAAACTCGCCTAAATAGCAATTTAAAGCACACCGCACTAACGGAGTACTCTGCATAGGACCAAATTTATTGCCAATCCTGCAGCGATTTTCAGCCTTTCTGGGAGGTACCTCTCTGCATAAGCCCCTTAAGTCCTTATGTCCCACATGGGTAGGTGAAACAGTGACGCCAATGTCAAATTGTTAATAAAAATACTGTGTGAGGTGGCCCTTAAGGGTTCCCAAACAATTGTGTGCCATGATTAAAAAATACTCAAATAGAACAACAATCATGCATGTGGGAATATAAAGTCATATATTACTTAACTCCTGTAATTTGAGTTGAGATGTTCATTTGACAAAGTAGTACATATGAAAAAACAAGATAGATAACATAGTACAATAATGTCTAAAAAATATATTATATATATATATATATATATATATATATATATATATATATATATATACAGTGGTTGACAAATCACCAAAAAATCTACTCGCCACACAAAAAAATCTACTCGCCACCTAGTACCAAACGTGTGCTGCTTGGGCCAATATTTACTCGCCCGGGGTTAAATCCACTCGCCCGGGGCGAGCAAATGTATAGGTTTGTCGAACACTGTATATATATATATATGAGTTATTTTTTTCATGGAACACAGGGATAAATACAGTCATAATGTATTTATGTAAAATACAGGACTTAGAATTACACACAGCTAGCCCACATTCCCTGAACTTCCCCAGACACTACATACATTGGGCTGAAATATACATTACTTAGCCAGCAATGTTATACGGTTTTTAGGGGTTAACTAGCTGGGATTTCTCTTTATTAGGTCAGCCAGCTACCCCTACCGTCACACCGACTACTCAACTCTGCTGCCAGCCCTGACCTTCGGCCTACGACGCACTACTCTATCAGGATTCTGTCCCTCGTCTCAGGTCGGTTCTTTCACCTTCCTAACTCAGCCCTGCAGGTCCGCTCCCTGCTTGAGACGAGCTTCGTTACATTTACGTGTCCAGTCACGTTTTCAGTATTTTTAATCATTATTCACACATTATGGTGATTTGCTATACCATTTCATATATGGGAAGCTATACACTGATATATATAGATATATTTATATTTTAATATCCACAATCTGCAAACTGCATACTGTGTCAGAGGACCAGCACAAAGGAGGACTGTTTTCTTATTAAAAGAAACATAGGATAACCTTGACGGACATGGTCTTTTTCCAACTTCATCTACTATGTAACTATGTAAGCCCAATTTAGAAATCACTGCAACTTTATTTTCTTTGCTGGGGTTGAGCCCTTAAATACAGCATACATTGTATATTATATGGTATGTGTTGTTGCTCTCTTCTTAGTTAGGTTTTCAGGTCTATATTTGCAACGTTGTTAGCTACAAATGATGAAAGATAAGATATGTTGTTCTGTGTTTCGATTGTAACTCCTATATAGATACCTAGATCTATTCAGACGGCTGAAGGTGGAGCTTGGTGGTAAAAGCATTACTTTGAAGACCGGAAACCAAGTTCACCTCTGATTGTAAGTTTGTCCTTATGACCTTGGGCAAGTCTCTTTATCTGTTTGAACTTCAAGCACCAACAGTGGAGTGTAAGCTTTGTGTAGCATATCAACACCATACAGTATAAGAAAACCTATTGTTATTATCTGCATATAGATGTAGCTGACTTCGTTGTCCCCTCTGGTGGGATATGTTGGGGTATTCTGCACTAACTACAAACTATGGAAGCTCTGTGTTATCATGTGTTATAACAGGTTATATTGTGTCACCTGGCGAAACAATGTCACGTGCGACATCTGTATAACTTGCTAACTATATCAAAATTGGATATGCTACCATGGAAGGAAGGAAGCGGCACTCCAGAGCAATATCTCAAACATGGAAAATCCTTTAATGGAGCCGGATGTCTCCATTAAGTGATTTGCCACATTTGAACTGGTCCTCTGGCGTTCCGCTTCCTTTCAGTGTAGGATATTCACATTTGATATTGATTGTGCCCTCACTGGCGATGGGCGTCTACCCGACACCTTCGAGCAAGAGTCGAGTGAGTGCACCTTTCTTCCACAATTGCTAACTTGCTAACCAGACAGACATTGTCAATTATGAAATATTTAGGGTTTTTGTCACAAATCACTAAAAACAATGGCTTATTCAAAGAAGTAGAAATTTGAATACAACTCTAATTTTGGGAAAGAAAGTAACAAAACATAAAAGGTGCAGTACAAGATTCAGAGCAGCAGATGTGCACGTATAGGAAAGAATATGAGTGCTTGCCTCTAGAGTTTACAATGTAAGTGACCTTCTTTGAAAAGAGGCTCTCACTATATATAGAATATGAATGATGTCACCCCTAGTTATTGCTGTAGTTACATGTTTAAATTGCTGTTTGTACCATGATATCTCCTGAACTTTGGCCTGGTCTTCTTTTCACACCCCTGAGGTCACAATTATGGGGTATACTTTGCCAATCCTGATTTCCCAGTTTTAAGAAATAATATAAACCATGTCTAATGTAAAAAAGGAAAACATTTTTAATAAAAGCTGCAAGTATGTAGGTCTAATAACCCTCATGTCACACATTACAAATCTGCCAATCGGACTTTCAGGCTGTAAAAGCCGTGACAAGAACCCGGGGCATCTCTTTCAGTCATTGGTATATCCTGAGTTCTCGCATTCTGGCAGCTGATTGGCTGCTGCTTTGCCCCATCGCTATATATAAGGGACACACCAGGTTGGATGTTTAACCCAGATATCCAGAGAGAGAAGATCAGAGATCCCTCACACCTGTGCAGGACAAAGCTATTCAGAGAAACTTATTAGGCCATATAATGGATGTGAGAATATACATCCCTCTTCTGGCCTGTCTGCTGGGACCTGTCATGGGTTTACCTTTGCAGGTGAGTCACTGAAAAACTATCTGTATATGGACAGTATAGACCTACATAACATATTATGTGGACATGTTGCCTGATACATATAATACATATATATTTTATTTTATTATTCATTATAATACATTTAATTTGTATATTATCATATAGTAACAGATTTGTTTTTATATATTTCTTGCAGACTGTCTTTAGGAGCCTTAAAACAAGTGGTAAGTTGGACATATATTACTTAAATCAATTTGGCCAATGGTCAGATGTTATTTTATATATATATATATATATATATATATATATATATATATATATATATATATATATATATATATATATATATATATATAAAGCAACTGTAAATATTCCTGTATATTCATTTGTATGTCTTAGACTGCAGCCCTGTCTTTCACCATTATCACCCAGCACACAGCACTTCCACTGCAGCAAGGGATTCTGGGAAATGACATGCAAATGAGCACACAGTGCCACCTTTTATCTCAAGCTCACATTACATGAGCAACCCTTAGCCAATGCATGCTGCTTTAGTATGTATATATATATATATATATATATATATATATATATATATATATACATACTTACACACACACACAATCTTACATCTCTCACATTCAGGGACTATTTAACTCCTCAAGTCATAAAACGCACACTACACAGGGGGGGGGGGGATGGGCTCTAGTCACATTCCAAGATGCACTGTTTTTGAGTAAAACCCTTGCCTGCTTTATTCAATGTAACATCACTGGAAGAAGAGATCAGTGTATCTCGAAAGCTCGCACAAATAAAAGCATTTCGTTAGCCACAGAACGGTATCGCCACTGCTTTGCTAGTGCCCTAAGCATGTGCTTAGGCTGCCTATTGGTTAACCCGCCCTGGGATACTCAGCAAAGCATTGGATATTCAGACACAGTGACTGTTTAGTTATTGGATAGATCATTCCTGGATCTCTCTATCAAACCCAAGCAAAGTTTGCTTTGACGCACTGCACTTACATGTAATAAAATAAACCCAAATTCTTCCATCTGGTGCAGATTGTTAGGCAGAGATGTTTATTCCACCTCAGAGCTGGCAAATTTTCTGATGCTGAGAGGAGAGGAAGAATGAGGCTGAATATGATACATTCCATTATAATAAAGGGTTCCGGTTTTCGGTTTTAACCGAAAAAAATCCCAGATCAAACACCACCGACAGATCATTGTTTTTTTTTCGGTTAAAACTGATAGACCAAAAAAAGAAGACTGAAATTGAAATTAGCCGTAGACAATCTTCATTGTGGGAGTGTCCACATGCTTCCTGCAGGAATATGGCTGCGCGGGCATGAATAAAGGCAGCAGCACCGGGCAGCCAATGGGAGGAGGAGGAAAGGGCATACGGGAACCAGGTACTTGAACCCCTGCCCCCAGCACACTGAACTCCCCAGAACTTTAACCCCTTTCCCAAGTACACCGCCCCCATTGCCATGTCAGGTGGCATCTATGCTATTTGATGTGTGTGCATGAAAAACATGACAAAAGCTAAACACAGAATTATACTGTTTTTTTGCGCTTTTTTTATTGCTATATATTATTTAAACATAGAAAACGCAGATTTTTGGCATCTGGAAAAATATTAAAAAAATAAATTATATAAACACTGATTTTACCCCCCAAAAAATGGAATTCATAATTATAATGTGTGTTCAGGGAAACTCCTTCTAGTAACACTGCACAAATTACAAGCAGACACACCAATTACCACTATTAATTGATGCAAACAGACACAAAAAGAATATGATTTTCTTTGCACCAATTTAGGTCCAAAATATCCTTCATACATATGCCAGGATTCATCAGTCCCTGATGCGGAGTGTTGCCCCAGATGAGGCATTAACCACCATTCATGTCAAAAGCAACTAACGGTGTGATACCCCAGATCAGAACATGATGAAGGCACTCATATGCCACACGTAGGAGGGAGGTGTATGTCATACTTGGGTTATTATAGTGATGTTAGGGTGGCATAAACTGTTTTATAAGATCAATATATTGTATGTATTAGCAGTTCTAATCCAAGGTGGGGAATATCTCTAAATGGAAGAATAATTCATTATTCTAAATAATTGGTTAGATATAATTATCAATGGGATGTTCCAGCGCTATAATTTACATAGCAAGAGAAACACATCTTGGGATCTATATACTAAAGTGTCTGGGCTGCAAAACAGGGGCCAAACCAGTGGGGGAAAGCCTCATATTTATGAAAGGGAAGGAATCCCAATGAAAACAACTGAAGATTTTCCTTGGATAATTCTGGTGCAGTTTTTGCACTGGTTCTGCCTCAGTTTTGCAGCTGGAGCACGTTAGTGAATAAACCCCTTGAGTCTCCTCTAATTCCACATAACCCTCCTGCAGCTTATTACTGGTTATGCTTAAGCTTTAACATGGGTATAGAGTGAGGAGCATCTTCATTAGATGCAGCTACAGTTGTTAAGCGCTGAAAGATAATGTCGTTGAACAATATTACTGTTAATAGAAAATAAATGGAGCCCCCGTTACACAATCTGTGTGTGATTTTCAACAGGAGTCAAAGAACTGACAGAGACCGAGGATATTTTCAGCAGGATTTTACAATCAAATCAAGGTAATGCCAAAGGAATGATCTCTGAAAGCATGTGCTCCCAATACTGATTTCTATATTCACTTCTTATACTCATGATCAAATTTTTTTTTTAATATTTCTCCCTAATATTAATTTTCATTCTAAACCCTTCTCCCCCGCTACACACCTCCTTCACACTGCTGATGGATATATGGTCCTACATACTCTTCAAATATCTCAGTAACCCTTTCAGCCATTTATTGTCCTGTCTGTTTATTTACCCCGCTGTTATGAATTCTCCACAACTCCTATCTTAGATTATCTGGGGGGGGGGGGGGTCGGGTTCCATCTGTGTTAAACTCATGGAATCTCTGTAAATCAGAATTGCTTGACATGAGGAAGAGAGTATAGCTCTAAAAAGAATGTCTTAAAATATCATTTGGAAGTCCAAATAAAAAAAGGTATCACCTAATACTGATGTACTCATTTACTCTGCACTATCGTAACTGGACAAACACAGCTATTTATACTTCAGTCAAAGCAGCCAATACATACAATCTAAATACATCAGTCCACAGGGATTTCATATATCACCTTACAGTTACAGTTATAGAGATGTTAACAAAATGAATGAAAGTCATCATAGACCTCCAATTAGTGACTGCTCATACGTTTCTCCTTATTACATTCACTGCTATACATATTGCTCCACAACAAGTCAGATCACGAGGTTTAGATGAGCCTGAAATGTTCTGATGTTTTAAGTGATTCGCACTATTAAATCTATTAGGAGAGACATGTTTTGGAATAACATGTTAACCAGTGAAACAAACCTCTCTGACGGCTTCAGAGTTTATGCAGAATCCTAATTTGTGCTGCAAGGAGCAGGGATCTCTCTGCAGATCTGACACTATACAGATTGGAAAATGTACAGGGATCCCATTACAAGCCTCTGATAACCCAGGGCACATGTCTTAAAACCCCATATCTATTATAGGAATCTTTCTCGTCCCTAGTAATGTGGTATTTGGACCTAGTAAACCCTTTAATGAAGCAGTGACAGATGGTGCATCATTATTTTCAGCCCATAGAAAAATTGCACCTCACTCTCTAGTTCTCAGTACATTGGAGAAATAGCTCATTCTATTCTTTGGTTTGTTGTGCTGCTAAGAAAAGGTTTTGCAGGAAATCCGCGCTCGGGCTGTCCTCAATAAGGGCTTTTATTCTGGTGCTGCCATCCTTGAGGAGAACTCCTTAATCTCCTAAAGAGTGTGAGCTCCCATGCGGGGGCTCACACAACAAAATGCACAAAGAAAACGGAGAGAGCGCACTGAGTATAAAGTATATAAATGTACAGTATATATTAAAAAGTCCCACTGGGTGGGCAAGAACAATAACAATAAAAATGATGAAACAAATAACTTACAAACTAGCTAATTTTTATTGTTATTGTTGTTTCCCACCTAGTGGGACTTTTTAATATATAAATGTATATACTTTATACTCAGTGGGTTCTCTCCAGTTTCTTTGTGTATTTTCTGCGCTGTTAAATGCACGGAATGAAATTTTGATGACTTCCTTTTCCATACTTAATCCAGACAGCGAGAAGCTGTTGCGCGAAGGGGACATTGCAATTAAACCTGGTCGCAGCGCCAAAAAATGTGATGACTGCAGGTGGGACAAATCCAGCACTGGAAATGTAATTGTGCCGTACATCATGTCTTCTGGTTACAGTGAGTATCCATCTCTTCTATTGTGGGGTCTCCATTCTTTATTAGTAGATCTTCATTTCTCCTCCCCAACTGTACTTACTGTATGGTTAAATGGTTTCCTCTTCGTATATCTTTCTCCCAGATGACGCGGAAGTCTCCTTGATACATGAAGCCATGCAGGAGTTTGAAACTGTGACCTGTGTGCGCTTTATGCCTCACACTGCAGAGCAGAATGCCATCAACATTACAATTGGATATGGGTATGTTCTAATGTTAGGGCGGGGATACTTCTGTATATGATCTGTATTACTGATCAATATCTTGCTTTAGGTTTTCTGAATTGCACAAAGTATCAAGTTTTATACTTGATATAAAGCAGCAGCAAAACCTTCCAGAATTCTTTTTTTTTTTTGGAAGTGGCAATGTGTGTGTCCCTGGCCAAGATAAATGGTGTGAGAGATCAGGAGCCACAGATTTACTTTTTGCATATGACACGGAGCAAGAAACCTTTACTTGCTCTTCCTAACTAGTAATGTAAGTGTAGCAGGGTACCCTCCCTTGACTCCTCCCTGGCAGTGGTCCCGTTGTTTGGGAAAGTTTAGTGAGCTGTGCCGATCATGTTGTGGTTGGCGCAGCCACATATATAGGGGCTGTGTGTAAGGCAATGGCCATCTTGAGGTTGGCGCTGAAGGAAGAGTCCTGTCATTCAGGATTTCCTCTGTGGACTGGAGGCGGCGTGCTCAGTCCTGAAGGAGCCGATGAAGCGAGTTGTAGTGTCCAGGGAGCTTGTCAAGCCCCTTGACAAGGCCAGACCCATAGGCCCCAGCTAGTTCTCCTACACCATAGTGGAGTATTGTAGGGCTGGCCAACAGTAAGGGACTTGACCCTTAATGTGCGGACAAGTCAGGGGAGCAGACGGAACCACGGTGAAGGATTCTCCAGACCTGGTGGAATGGCCGCGTGGCATTTCCGGACATAAGGTGAGACGGAGATTGTGTCGGAGGCCCTGCATTGTGGGATCACTGATGCGGCCTGTCTGAATATACCCTGGTGTACCCGAGTACCCAGGAAGATACCCACGTGCACCAATACAACACGGGGAGGGTACAGCTGCCCTCACATATTTCTGGAAGGGTCTGTTCTGATGGACATTGGGTTTCAGGTGCCCAGGGCAGCCTCAATACTTTGGGGGGATGTTTACTGTGATTGTGTGTGTATACTCTATTGCTGAGACTGTGGGACCATAGTAAATAGGTTGCATATACTTTGTGTGGATTGTGGTTATTGGAGGTATACATATAGGTATACTGGTTCCCGTGAGGGGCTATCCCGCCAACACAGGGATCCTCACGGGTGGAGGTGCTGCACCAGCCACCCTAGGCTCCCCAAGCACGGAGGCTTAGGCCTCTTGTAAGCCTAACAGGTTAGCACCATAACACCGGGATCAGCCAAATCTCCCTGAGGAGGAGGGAAGTGGTGTTACATAGGCAACACAGTAACCATACCTTTGGTAGTTGTGCTTAGTGGTGTAGGACTCTGCTGTTGAATCTTTCATATGGAGTTTCTTCACATTGGAGGGGCTGGATTATCACAGCGAGTTATTATAAAGGGTTCAATTAACATGTAGGAAGTGTTACTTACTAACAGAAGTCCATAGTACACATATTGTTAAATTACCAGTGTCTTGTGCTTCAGGACACTATAGCAGGCTGTTCTTTAACCACTTTCCACACTCCCAGTCTTGGACTCACAACAGGTCAGCAAGATGTTAGTGGTAACAGGGTCATACAGGTCCTTCATAGCAGTATAATATAGCAGAAAGATCTGAAGTATCAGGGCGGTACTACGCCCTACATAGCAGCGCAGTTGAGCAGCCACTCAGATTCCTACATAGCGGGTTTCCTTACTTAGTCTCTGAGTTCAATTAGCCCTCTAGACTGAACTCAGGCAATCGTGGAACTTATTGAATCACATTCTCTAGTACAATTACTAGGGAGGATTAAAGATATGAAGATCTATACTATTCTCTAATGACAAGTTACTATTTTGTCACAGGTGCAGCACTGGTAATATTTAGTGAATGGTAACAGCTGTAACCTTTACAGGTCTGCTTACCAGAACACAGCTCTTATGCTTACATTTCTTCCAGTAGCTTGTACATGCATCTAAATGTACAGTAACTAGTAATAAGCCACTTACAGAAAAAATGTAGGTAAGTCTGTCTAAGAGAATTACATGAACAATATAGAGACCTCAAACTTGCCAAAAGTGACCTCTTGCATGTTGCTATTAAATACTAAATCATATCACAAAATATTTGTTCACACAGTCCAACATTATGTCCTAACTTGTCATATATACAAATATTCTCCATATGAGGATCTCAGAATAGTCTTTGCCAAAATAAGTGTGATTTTATGGTAAAGGAAAAATGGGAAAGAATCTGGTTTCATAAAAATGCAATGTGTGAAAAAATAAAATATGTTAGAAATCGAACCTTATGTATTTTATTCCTCCGTTTGTCATATCTTTTTTTCAAGGTGCTGGTCCTTAATAGGCAGGACAGGTGGTATTCAGGAAGTTTCAATAGGAGTTGGCTGCATGGCTAAAGGAATTGTTCAACATGAGATAATCCATGCTCTTGGATTTTACCACGAACACAAAAGAAGTGATCGGGATAACTATGTCACTATCATGACCCAAAATATCAACCCAAGTAAGCTGCAAAGCATGTACAGTATATTTTTTATTATAGGACTGAAAGTCACTATATTTAAAAGATTATGGCCCATGTTTACTAAGCAGTGCTATTCCATGAGACTGTTTTCGGTGCTTTAAGACACCTTATGGCCCATCCAAGTTAATGGATCAGAAGGTGTGTTCTTGCACAGGAAGGTGTATTATAGAATAACATTTAGTAAATATGGCCCTATGCACTTTAGTTTAAGTTAACATAGACACAATAGATACTGTAGTCTTTAGGCATGTTCAAAAAAACAAAAATAGGACTGAATGTATTTACTTTTTCAACCCTTCATAGACTATCTTGGCGACTTCATAATAAGTGATTCTGATAATCTGGGACTGGAGTATGACTATGAGTCTGTAATGCACTATGGAAGGTAAAACCCTACACACTAGAGTCAGCTGTGAAAGATTTGTAACATTTTTGTAAACTGTTTCTGTATGTGATCACTTAAAACTCCCAAAGAATTACATGTATGAACTTGTCTGTGTCATCACATCACTGTACTAATAAGTTATTCATTTCATGTTGGTATTTTACCATTTCCCAGTTGGTTTGGTTAACATTATGTTGCTCCGCAGAACCACATACACATCAATATATTCTCACAAGATGTCTCTTTCTCTGTCCCAGATATACATTCAGTAATACAGGAGAAGAAACCATAGTACCCAAGCCTGATCCATCTGTACCAATTGGACAGGGATATGGACTGAGCTCGTTGGACGTCTCTAAAATGAACAAGCTGTATCAGTGTGGTACGGATGCCATGAGCTGAGTGTTAGATACTGAGATTGTGCAGGAGGAAGTGTAAATACTGAGCCTTGTTTTTAATTAAAGTTATGACTATTTTATTTCTTGATTCTGATGGAATTTGAAGTAGGAAGAATGATTAAAGAGATCAAAGTGTGAGAACATTTAGGAGCAATGTACTTTTGCTAATATTACAATTCCTGGCTACCTCCCTTCAGATATCTGTAGTTCTTTGCTCCATCATCCCAGTGGAACTGTGATCTCAGCCAATTACCCCTCTGCATACCCGAATAATGCCAACTGTGTCTGGCTGATACGGACCCCATCTGATCAGGTAACTTATCCATGGGATTAATGCAAAATTCATACTGAACAAAATAAGGCACATACAGTAGGCATCGATACATCAAGCTATAATAACCCAAAAATATGCCATCACTGCCCCAAAAAAGGCAATATATATTTATAGTGCAATACATCATTGCAGCACTGCTAAAAAATAATGCATGTTTTATCGTATCTGGAAAAAAGATCACATCCGGTGAAAATAAGCCTAATAGCGTATTTTTTTGTATTATCGGCCACTCATCATGTTGAGTATTTATCGGAATGGGATTAACAGGAGATATACTGCACAATTTTAATCACCTACTCGAGGCTGGTGTTACCCCTATCTTTCCTTTGTGCAAAATGGCCAATATATTGACCATGATACATAAACAAGATAAGCTAAACCAAACTGAAATAGATGATAAAATATACCTTTAAAAATATTATAGTAAATATTAACCCCTTAGTAGCTCGTGGTCAACCAGTCATGTTTTTTTTATGATTAGCGGAGCACAAAGGGATAAAAAAGGGTTTAATATAAACATTGAACTACAACCTCTACCCCTGTTGGACGACCTAAATGGCTTATAAAGTATTGCTATGCAATACTTTACTAATTATTAATGTATTCGAGGGGTTAACCCCTGCCACCCTCCCCCTTTGTGGTCTAATCACCCACCCCTAGCAACTACTCTGATCACCCACCCCCCTAACTCCATCGTCATCAAACCTACCTCCACTTCACTAGACAAATGTGGCTAATAGGGCTTTTGTCCATTGAAAGCCATTTCAATAAAAATAAGTTTTAAATAAATACAGTAAAAAATGTCACATTATAGACAATTTTGCCATTAAATCTATTGATTGCCACTGTGGCTACCTAGGCCCGCAATGGAGGCCTAGATAGCCACATTGGCAATCTATTTTGGCCATTTAAAAAGAATGGATTACTTACCCCCGTTGGGATGAAGTCTGTCCTCCACATTTTCAGGGCGGAACCACCCCTTGCACCAATCCAATAAAGGACCAAAAACCAACTATAAAAAATGGCTTTCGTTCCAGCTGGGGCAAGTAATCATATTTTTTTTAATGGTCAACATTGATTGCCTATGTGGATATCTAGGCCCTGATTGAGGGCCTAGGTTGCCAAAGTGACAATTAATGGATTTATTCGCTATTTTGTTTATGTGATGTTTTTTTTTTAACTTTATTTATTTGAAGCTGTTTTCATTTAAATGCTTTATAATGGGTAAAAGCTCTATTAGCTACATTTGGTTAATAGGGTTATTGCCCATTAGTTTGCTGGGGAGGTGGGGTTAGGGAGGTGGGTGATGGGAGTATTTGCCCTGGGAGGTTGGGTTGCTTGGGGGGTGGGGGGGACGGTGTTAGGGGTTAACTCCTTGATTAAGTTAGCATTAGTAAATGCATTGCCACTGAGGTGGTCAAGGGGGGTATGTAGTATACTGTATATTTCTTTTTAAGGTATTAACCCTATTGGTGCCGGTGGTATACC
Organism: Ascaphus truei; assembly: GCF_040206685.1. Lineage (NCBI taxonomy): Eukaryota > Metazoa > Chordata > Amphibia > Anura > Ascaphidae > Ascaphus > Ascaphus truei. The sequence continues at coordinate 28,404,385 of NC_134489.1, forward strand.
TTGGTATGCAGAAGCCTTTGATAGAAATATTAGTAAAGCGATCGAAATGCGGTAATTAACGCATTATTAATGGTTGCATTAATTCCCACATCGTGACTCCGAGTCAAATATCACACCTGATACATTACCGCAATCTTCATAAATACCTGATTAAAATTGCAGCAATAAGATGCAGTTTAGTTTCTTTACCGGGTGCAATATTAACAATATTTGTACGGAGTTTGGTGTATTCGGGACATAGCGGTCTATGTTAAGTATTGAGGTAAATGTGGTACAATTCTGAGACACAAACACTGCGCCTGATGTAACAAAGTAAAACATAACCCATTTAAAGCCATTCTAATTTGATACAACTGTAATGTCCCAGAATTGCAATATTTATGCCTTCACCCATAGTCCAATATAAGCTTTGCAATGACATTGAACACCTCACCGTGCTGTAAAACACACAAGTTACTGGGCTGTAAGGTGTCTTAATAAATATGGGGCGTAATCTAATATATTATCTAAAATGATACAAATGAGCGCTTAAACTGAAAACATTTTTCAAAAGTATCAAGACAATACAAATGATGCTAAAGGCGTTTACTTCATGAGAGTAATACAGCTCAACTCCGGTATAACGCGATCCGTTACAACGTGAGTCGGCTTATAACGTAATGCAAGCGTGGCTCCCAATTGTTGTATTTATGAATACTTTACAACATGATTATTGCTATTTTAAATAGTTTATTGTACAATGCATACAATTGCACATTATTTCTAACGCAATCCACTTATAGCGCGATGTGATTCTTTGGACCCCAAGCACAGCGTTATAGGGGGTTGAGCTGTATGCGCTGTAAACCACATCAACTCAAACACAAGAAGAAAGTACCAGGTGACAAAGTTATAGTCTGTTTACTTTCTGCTTCTTATATACACAAATTTGCTTCCATACGAACGTGTGTTAAGTTAAACTTATGGTAATGTCCAATTATGGTTCATTGACTTTCAACTAATTTGCCCTCACCCTGCATAGCAAATGATTTCCCAAACTGTAACTTTATGTTTAACCAAAGTGGGTAAATAATGGAACTAACCAAATATTAGGAGGTCAGTGACCCTTATCTGAAGTTTAACATTTCCTGCTTTAATAGCAAACCATAACACTACCTTCCCGTGGCTTTATATTATCCCCTACACAGCAATGGGGTTCTGGGGGTCTCTGGCCAGGTAATAGTTAATAATTAGAATGATTATAAAGTCAACTTCACTTGATAGAGAGGGTAACATTCTGCTTGTTACTCATATAAATCAAGTCCTTTAAAAACCATACTGAATTCCTATGTTATTCATATTTCCAGGTTTCCCTGAAGTTTGACGCCTTTGATTTGCAGTCTTCTCCAAAATGTGTCTCTGACTACATTAAGATTTATGATGGAGCAAGTAAGACATCTCCTGTGTTACTGGACAGGACTTGTGGGGCTGCAAAGATCCCCCGACTAATCTCCTCCACAAACCTGATGCTGATTGAGTTTGTCAGTGATGGGGCAGTTACAGCGACTGGCTTCAAAGCTACATATAATGCAGGTGAGCATGAAACCTTATTGTTGATAGAAATGATGACCTCCTGTTCTACATAATATCTCTGTCCTACCTGATCTTGGCCACTGACACGATGTGGCAATTATTTTTGGGAACTAGCTAGATTTATAGGATTGGGGATAAATAGAGGGGGTGGTTGCAAAGATCTCCCTCTAAGAATGGGGTCTAAAAGATTCATTGAAATCCACATTTTCCATATTGAAATTCAGTATTCCTCACATAATTCTGGTCTACTAACATCTAAACATCACCTGATTTTAATTACAATGCCAACTCCTTGTCATTATGGCCAAATCCTTATACAGTATTACCATGTGCCTTAGGCTCCAAAATTAAATTACACTGTCTTTGGGGCAGGGATTTATTGTGTCTGTAATTGTGTATTCAATGTTCTGTGCTTGGTACTATGTAAAAAAAAATAGATGTAAAATGTTCCTTTTTCAAATAAACTTGCAACACCTGTTTATGCCAAACTCTTCATTTAACGTACAGATATCAGAGCACATGGGAAGTGGCAGTTATATTACACTACGTTATCTGGATGGGATACTTGTTCAGGATGAATATCACGTTATATTGTTCTAGAATTGTGTTTGGAAGCGTCTTACCTCCCATTGAACTGGAATCATAGATTTGATGCTGGTTTTATTAAGTGTGGGCCTTACTGTGAACTAAAATGGGCCATGATGGGTAACTTATGGTTTTATATGGCCCTAAATCTTTACTATTGAGTTGTTATGTTAGGAAGAAATTCTCACACTGGGTTGAAAGTGGAGAAGTCCTATTGAAAATGAAAAGTATAGAAATAAGAAAGGATATGTTTGTATTATAAGCTTATTGGAGCTCAGAGATTGTATGTATTGTATTGTTATTGTCTTACATAGTCCGTTATTCTGGTCTGTGGAATTGATTTGGGTTGTTGCTTAATACTTAAATTAATAATAATGTGCTTGCCCCAGAATGATGAATCAAATATATAAATAATATAAGTAGTAATATTTACAGATTGCTTTATTTTACACAGTATCGTATCTGCTTGTAAATGTTTTGTAATAGCAGAAAGCAATTCACTTATTGAATTTGTGTTTCCTTCCAGAAAAATGTGATGGGAAATTCTACACCCCATCAAGGAACTTCACCTCTCCTGGATACCCTAATGTATACCCTGCTGACATTGACTACTGCTTTCTTATCACTGCTCCTGCAGGATACAAGGTGAGCAGTGATTGCACCAATGGGTACAGTCAATGAAGAGCACTGGATTCTAATGAGCAGAGAAGTATATGGATACTTATAGCAGCTTTAAGGCACTCATTAAGATAACTTTATTATTTTATAGGTTATTTTCCACTTGAAGATACAATCCCACGTAGCTGGCCAGAAAATAACCTTTTGTAAATAATGTAACAATCTGATTCGCTTCCCTAAGCAAATCTAACCATGGTGATATGGTTGTCTGGTTTTGGAAATTAATTGAATGAAAAAGAAATAGCCATGTTAGTCCAGTTGCGATAGTGCAGAGTAAAGGAAGATACCTTTTTTATTTGGACAAACAATTCACATAATAAGTGTTCTCTCTCTTCCTCAGGTCAGCAATACTGATTTGAAAAATATTCAATGAGTTTAACACAGATGTAAAAAACAAGATAGCAATCTAAGGAGGATGATGTACTGTAGAGAAACAATGGAAGAGTTGATAGTAAATAAACACAGTGAGCAATACATGGAAATAAGGGAAAGTGAGTAATGTGGAGAGCATGTAGGACT